>NW_028234418.1:25037161-25049661 GCF_977035675.1 Penaeus japonicus
GGAGTGTGTTTGTGTGAGTGTGTGGTGTGTTGTGAGTGTGTGAGTGGTAGAGTGTGTGTGTGAGTTTGAGTGTGTGTGTCGTGTGTGTGATGGGTGGGGGTGTGTTTGGGTCTATGTGTTATTGTGTGTGAGGTGGAGTGTTTGTGAGTGTGTGTGTGGGTCATTTGAGTTGTTTGTGGCTGTGAGAGTGAGGTGAGTGAGAGTGTGTGTGTGTGACTTGAGTGGGTTGGTGTGTGTGAGTGGTTGAGTCTTGTGTGTCGTGTGTGAGAGAGAGTGAGTGTGAGTGGAGTGTGTGTGAGAGTTGTGAGGGGAGTGTGACAGTGAGTGGTTAGTGCGTCGTGTGAGGTCGTGTGTGCTTGTGCGTGTCGTTAGTGTGTGAGTGTGTAGTGTGTTTGGGGTGAGTGTAGAATGTGGCAGGGAGTGGACAGGGTGTGTGTAAGAGTGTAGTGTGTTGTTGAGCGTGAGTGAGCGTGAGAGATCGGAGTGAGACTGTGTAGTGAGTGAGAGAGAGTGTGTGTGTGTGTGTGAGTGTGTGTGTGAGTGAGGAGTGTGTGTGTGGCACAGCTCGGCGAGGACAGTGAAGTGAGTGTGAGAGTAGTGCTGTGAGTGTGTGTCCTGTGTGGATCTGTGAGAGTGGTGTGAGGGTGAGTGAGATGAGATTGAGTATGAGTGTGTGTGGTGGAGTGTGCGTGTGTAGGGTGGTGTGATGTGGGTGGAGTGGGTGAGTGGTGAGTGAGAGAGTGTGTGTGAGTGTGTCGTGTGTGTGTGTGAGTGAGAGAGGGAGGTGTGGGTGTGAGGCTTGATGACTGAGAGGTGCGTGAGAGTGAGTGAGGTGTGTGAGATGTGGTGTGTGAGTGTCTGTACGTTGTGTGAGTGTGTGAGATGGTCGTGAGCGAGAGGGGTGTGAGAGAGAGAGTGATGAGAGTGAAGTAGTGTGAGTGGTGAGTGATGGAGTGTGAGACAGACGGGTGAGAGAGGGTGTCGGAGACGTGTGTGATTGAGTGTGTGTACAGAGAGAGAGTGTGCAGTAGAGAGTGTGGGTGTGAGAGTCGGAGTGGGATTTGGAGAGGGGGGGGGGGGTACGGTGTGATAGTGAGAGAGTTGTGTGATATGTGAGGTGAGGGGGGGTGTGAGAGCGTGTGGGTTAGAGGTGTGTGTGAGAGGCGGGGGGAGGGGTGTGTGTAGAGTCTCAGTGTTGTGATACCGGGGTGTGAGCGACGTGCGAGGGCGGGTTAGAGAGTGCTCAGAGCGAGTGTGTGTGAGGGGTGGGTGGGAGTGTCAGTGTGTACGGGTAGGGAGAGTGTGCGTGGTGGTTAGTGTGTGTGTGTGAGAGTGTGCAGAGAGAGAGTGGGATTGCGTGGTGGGGTGGGGGGGGAGTGGGGGGTGGGAGGGTGGGGTGGGTGGGGAGGGACGGGGCTGGTGTGTTACGAGTGAGAGAGGAGTAGATGGAGAGATAGAGTGAGAGTGAGTTAGATGAGTGGGAGATTAATGTGTTCGGTTGTGGGAGAGAGGGTGCGTGTGGGTGAGAGGTGTGAGTGAGATTGGTGAGAGAGAGTGATGGTTGAGAGTGTTTGTGAGAGTGTTGGGGGGGGCCGTCTGAAGTGTCGAGAGTGAGTGTGAGTCCGGGTGAGAGCGAGGTTGAGGAGTGGCGGGTGCGAGTTGCGAGAGCGTAGAGTGAGTGGGTGGTTGGGAGGAGTTTGACGTGAGGGGTGTGGTGTGGTGTGTGGGGGTGAGTGTGTGTGTGGGATGTGTGGGGAGTGAGAGAGAGTGGAGAGTGTTGTTAGTGTGTGTGTGAGCGTGTGTGAGTGACTCTGTCTCCTCTCACAGACTGTGATGTGTGGGGCGGGTGAGTGTCCGTTTGAGAGGTGTGTGTGAGGTCGTGTGGGTGTTGAGAGTGAGGTGTGTGTGTGTGCTCGTGAGAGTGTGGTAGAGTGAGAGAGTCGGTGTGATGGGTATCAGGGTCATGATTGATGAGTGAGTCTTGAGAGTAGTGAGAGTGTGAGGTGTGAGAGTGGTGTGTGTGGAGTGTGTGTGGGTATAGAGAGTGAGTGTGTGAGAGTGAGAGAGAGAGTGAGTGTGGGGTGTGTGTCTGGTTGTGTGTGAAGAGTGGTGAGAGTGTGAGAGAGTGAGTGAGAGAATGAGTGGTAGAGGAGAGATGATAGATGGAGTGTGAGTGAGAGTGAGGAGTAGACACACGCACCACTACTACTCTCACTCACACTCATACAAATCACACACATCTCAACACCAATCTCATCTCAATTCACTAACTCACACTCTCACTCTACTCACACTCTATCAATCTCAGTAGAGTGTTGTGAGAGATTGGAGTGATGAGTGGGTGTGGGAGAGAGTTTGAGAGGTGTGCTGTTAGTGAGAGTGTGTTGTGAGGGTGAGTGAGTGAGAGTTACAGTCTCTCAGCTCACTCACACTCACTATCTCTCCTCCAAACCTGACTACACATACCTCTCTACTGTAGGGTGAGAGTGGGGGAGTGTGTGTGTGCGAGTGTGATAGTGTGAGTGAGGATAGTGTGGAGGTGTGTGTGGTTTGAGAGTGTTTTTGTGGGTGTGTTAGTGAGGAGAGAGTGTAGTGTGTGATAGAGATGGTGAGTGTGTGGAGAGAGAGAGTGGGAGTGAGGGAGAGACAGTGGGATGAGATAATAGTGAGGAGAGTAGAGTGGGTGTTATGTGTGAGAGTGATATTGAGAGGGGAGATTGAGGGCGATAGAGAGAGTTGTAGGGTAGGTAGAGACGGTGATTGAGAGTGGTGTGTGGTGTGTGAGTGTGTGTGTGAGAGATGAGAGTGTCGAGGTGAGTGGGAGAGAGTGTGGGTGTGGAGTCTTTCATCTCACAGTGGGAGAGAGTGCCCCCGAGAGCGAGTGAGGAGCAGAGAGAGTGTAGTGTTGATAGTGAGAGGTGCAGAGAGGGAGAGTGAGTGAGTGGTGAGATAGACTCTACTCTCTCAGATGTTGAGTCGAGGAGAGTGTGATTGTGTTGATTTATGAGGAGAGTAGAGGTGATGATATAGATGGTGTGAGTAGTGGTAGTGATACACTATCTACATACCATCACAGAGGGTATAGAGAGAAGATAGATTATTGTTGATAGATAGATAGAGAGATGATATATACTATATATTTTTATATATATTTGATATACATATTAGATAGATAGATTATGAATTATAGATTTATATATAGATATATTGATATAGATATTTTTATAGATGTAGAGATTTAGACATGTATAGAAATATATATATTTTATTACATATCTATTTCTATTATATATATGTATGTTATGTATATATATATATATTACTATTCTTATATTCTATATATATATATATATATATATTTATATATATATTTATTATATATATATATATATATATAATCATATATATTTATATATGTATATATATATATATATAGATATATATATATATATTTATATAAAATATATAGAAATATATAGATATACTCACACTTGTTATATATATTCATACGTATATGTGATCTTATTTTATATATTTATATATATATATATATATATATTATTTATATATTATACATATATCTGTATATATATATAATATATATATATATATATATATATCTTATATATATATATATATGTACATATATATTTGTATATATATATATTCTCTATATATAATATATATATATATATCGATATATATTATATATATTTGTAATATATATATATCTATACATATATATGTTTTTATGTATACGTATATATATATATATATATATATATATTTATATATATATATATATATATATATATTATATATATATACATATGTATATTTATTACAAAATATAGTATATATATATATCTATATATTATATATATATATATAATATATATATATATATATATATGTATCTGTATATTATATATATTATATATATATGTATATATATATATATATATATATAAATAATACAATATATATATATCTTCTTATATATATATATATATATATTTATATATAAATATATATATATGTATATATATAAATTTGTGTTTGTGGGTTGTTGGTATGTATGTGTGTTTGTGTGAGTGTGGGTGTATTTGTTTAATGTTTTTGTGTATTTTGTGTGGTTAATTTGCTGTGTAGCGGGATATATTATATTATATATATATATATATTATATATATATATAAATATATAAATATATATATATATTTATATATAGATATGTATGTATATATATATTATATATATATCTATTTATATATATATAGTACATATATCATCTATATATATTTATATATATATATATACGTGTATGCCATAAGATATGCTAAGGAGCCTTAAAGGCAGCCTCCAATTCACAAGTAATGACACTTAATACACCAAATGCAGCTTCAGGTTTTCTTTACTAAAGGAAGAGATTGAAATACAGGTTGCCAGGTATTCATTTATCAGAGGAACGGGCTGTACATAACTCCAAACCAGTAGGTAACAGGAAGAATTAAGGATGATGGGTATAAAAATGAGAAAAAAAGTGGAGGAGTTAGGGTGAAAAGGGAAGTAGTTCGGTGCGAGGGAAGTGACTTGTCAAGGTAGAGATGACTTAGGTACAAGTGAGGTGAAGATGGGTATGAGTAAGGGTACAGAAGAAGAGAGGAGGAGGAGGGAGAAGAGAGGAGAGGAGAAGATTTGAAGGTGAAACGAGATAAAGAGAGGGAAGAAAAGAGTTTGGGAGAGAGAGGATGGGACAAAATGGTAAAGGGAAAAAAAGAAGAAAGGGTTAGGGAAAGAGGACACAGAGGAAGGGAGAAGAAGAGAGGAGAGGGTAGAGAAGACAGAGGGTAAGAGAGAGAGAGTACGGAGGAAGGGTGGAATGGAGAGGGGACGAGAGGGGATGAGAGGGGGGGGGGTGTAGGGAGCGTAACGAGGAGAGCTAAGTTGGAATTGAAGTTGGTAGATTATCATGGAGTGGAGAGCTAATACCAAGACGATTAATATGCTTGGTCACGATGTGTCGTTCGTTAGAGCATTGTCGCGGTGTGTAGGGGGATGGTAACGCTTTTTTATATTATGGTTTCATAAACTCGTGTGATAAAAGCTAGAAGCATATACATCAAGCAAAATGTAATCAACCTTCTATTTATAAAATTTCGAATACAACCGATCAAATACGGCAGTAGCTCTCCTTATTATGGGTTTTGTTACGTACCGGGTTGGTAGAAGATGGGAAGCTAACGATCCTATGATTTAGATAAATAAATTAATCAACTTTTCAATGAAGTTTGTGATACCTAATTTTGCTTCCGTGGATCTCAATACTGATATTCTTGTAAACTTATCATTGTGTTATTCATCATCTGACATACAAAGGGATTTTTCTTAGATATTGTTTTATGACTTGATAGCATTCATAAGTCGTTTATAAAATATAGTGACACACTTACAGCTGCTCTGAAATACTCCCCTTACCCCTTTCACTATTACATATATTCACTTCTTGCTCCTACTTCCGTCATTTCGTGGTTGCAATCATATGTTTGCAATGACAAGAAAATAAGAGAATGCACAATTTATTGTTTCCCTCTGACATAAAACCGATTTGTTTTATCACATCTTAGAATTTATGTTTCTTGTACGTATTCTAAATCTTTACTATTGATATATACCACTTCATCCCTCTTACGAATATTCAAAAACATTTTGTACAGCAGTTTTGCTTTTGAAATACAGGTGTATAACTACCCACTACGCACAGGCTTGATACATCTAAACTATTTATCTAATTTTGAATTCTAGTTTGAACAATAACAAACGCCACAGCTATAAAACATAAAATTGTCATACACGTCGTCTTTTGTTTTTATTTACAAATTCTGGATCTAAACGATTGCCTGTTGCTATCAGTGATATGCTAGAAGATATCACGAAGAATTTAGAACGCAGAAATATTTTCTCGTAATGCAATGACCCGAAACTGCAACGTTTTCAAAGGTGTCCAACACGACCTTCTTATAAGCCCTGCAGGTGTTCCCATTTTGGCATACATGACGTTTTAATATGCAAGTTGCAAGTGGCACAGTTTTTATAGATATCCGGCGTGTCAGAGGGCCAACCCCCCCCCGTGCGGGAGAAGGGGCGGTGGTGCGGTAGAATGGTCCTGCAGCGCACCTGACGCGTAAGGGGGGGGGGGGGGGGGGGGGGGGGATAGGATAGGAGGGGAAAGGGAGGTAGGGGGACTAGAGTAAAAGTGTCTCGCAAAATTCTGTGAGAGGGGAGACATAGGGGTGAGGGCGTGTGAGTGGTGTGTGACAGAGAGAGTGAGAGAAGAGATAGTGATAGACGGTAGAGTGAGACGAGGTGTGTGGGGGGGGGGGGGGGGGCGGAGGGGGGGGGGGTGTGGGGGGGGGGGTGGGGGGGGGGGGGGGGGGGGGGAGGGGGGGGGGGGGGGGGGTCACGGGCGGGGGGGGGATGTCGATCGACAGATAGATCTGAGTTTATACTTGGCGGGTATGAGTGAGGTGAGTGTGGAGAGTGTAGTGAGTGTGTGTGAGAGAGGGGTGTATGAATGTAGTGAGTTGAGTGTGTGTGTGGAGAGGAGAGAGGAGAGTGAGTGACGTGTGATAGTTTGAGTGTGTGATGTGATATGACCAGACAGTAGAGGGAATGAGAATAGGTTGGAGAGACCTGGAGTGGAAGAGGTGATAGAGGAGTGTGCTGTTCGTGTGACGTGGATCTGTGTAGAGAGTTGTGTGTGGGAGTGTCAGTGAGTGTTTCAGAGTGTTAGAGAGAGTTGTGTGTTTGAGTGAAAGTGAGAGCCAGAGATTCTTAGTGAACGAAGTAGAGAGATTTGATGAGAGTGAGATACAGATAGATATATATTAGAGAGTGTAGATAGATTGATAGAGGATGTGTGTTTTAGAGATATACACGAACGTAATGACATAGATCTTATGATAGAAATATATATTGAGTTATATAGTTATATACGAGTAGATAGAGATTTGAGAGATGAGAGTATGGTTAGATAAATATTAGGAGTTGAGTGAGTTTGAGATATATGTATAGTTACAGGAAGATGAGACATGAGTTGAGGAGTCGTGGTTGTAGGAGGGAGAGTTTTATCATAGACGGAGAGATAGATATTATATATATATATAAGAGAGATAGCATAGATAAATGTGATGTATATTATTAGATTAGACATGATATATAGATATATATATATATAGTATTTATATGAGATATAGTATATAGATATGATTTTATAGAATTGATATATATATAGATTATAGGTGAGTATATATATATATCTTTTTAGATGTAGCATAGATAAATAGAGTATAGTTATATATATATTTATATATATATATATTTACTTACTACATACTAACATAGAGAGACTAGTATATATCTATAGTATATAGAATATTAATATATATAGTGTAGATTTGATATATACTTATGTTATTATATAAAGATCTTAGGTGGTTAGATCAACGAAGAAAAAGAAATGGAGAGAAAGAAGTGAAGGTGAATCGAATGAATTGAGAAGGCGTAGTATCATTTTTCTATAGATATATAAAGAGTATATATTTAGATATATAGAGATATTGATATATATATATATATATACATATATATTGGAGGTGGAGAGGATGAAGAAAAAGAATGGGAGAAGTGAAGGGGATAGGAAGGCTATACATGGAGAAGGCGATAGGTAGAGGTAGAGGCGAGATGTTATAGATTGAGAAGATAGTGTGTGTGGAGTGTGTGTGTGTGAGAGATGATCTGACAGACAGACAGTGTGAGATAGTCGATGAGAGTGGAGTTGTGAGAAGAGTGGGTGTGTGGGAGATTGGAGAGAGATGGCAGTGTGGGGGGGAGGAGGGGGGTTATGTGTCGTGTGGGCATAGTTGAGGGTTTGGTTGAGGTGTGAGGGTGGTGTGAAGTGTGTGAGTGTGTGAGTGAGGGAGTGTGGCTGTGTGGGATGGTGGCCTGGGTGGTTGGGTCGGAGGGTGGGTTGGTGTGGGACTCTCTCTGTCTCACTATCTCTGACTCATCCTCCTCTTCATGGGGTGTGTGTATGAGTGAGGTGTGTGTGTGTGTGATGTAGTGTGAGTGTGTGTGTGTGAGTGTGGTGTTGAGGGTGAGTTTGTGAGTGCTAGTCGTGTGTGAAGTTGTGGTGTGTGTGTGTGTGTGAGAGTGCGTGGTGTGTGCGTGCACGTCAAGTTGGTGTTGTCGATTGGATGCTGAGGGTGTGTAGTGAGTGGAGAGTGTGATAGATAGTGAGAGTGGGCGAGATTAGTGTGGAGTCTCGAGAGAGAGGGTGTGTGTGTGCGAGTGGTGTGTGTGTGAGTGTGTGAGTGTGGCTCTGTGTGTGAGAGAGCGTCGTGAGTGTGAGAGTGTGAGTAGTGTAGGCGCCGGCGCAGGGGCTGGCGAGGCATCCGGCTCGGGCGACCTGGGCGGGGGCCGGCGGCTGGCGCGGCCCGATAGATCGGCGCCGGCTGGGCGCGCGTCAGAGGCGCAGCTGAGGCGGGCGGCCCGCTCCGGCAGGCGCCGGCGGCAGCTACGGCGCCGGCGTGCGGCGGCGCCGCGGCTGCTGAAGCGGCGGCGGGGCGGAGGCGGCCAGCTGCGGCTGTGGATTGGCAAAGCAGCGGGCGCCGCAGCCGCAGTGGTTGCGGCTTGGGGTTGACTGCCCCAGCGCGCGTAGGGCGCGCGCGTAGGGGGACGTCCTGCGCTAGCCAGCGCCGACCGCTTGCGGGGCCGGCGGAGAGTGTGTCATGAGTGTGTTAGATGGTGAGAGAGTGAGAGATATTGTTGAAGGGCGAGTGATTATTGTAGAGAGAGTGAGTTGAGAGATTGACGATAGTATAGATGGTATAGTATTGAGAGAGAGTGTACATTAGAATGATGTAAGATGTAGAGTGTGTATACGACAGACATAGTTTGTTATAGATATATAGATTTATATATATGAGAGACCTATTTTGTGAGATATATATAGATATATATATAGGAGAGGTGGAGAGAGACGAGAACGAGAGTGTGGAGGGAGATGAGAGAGTTCCGCTCTCATAGGGGGACGCGCCGCATTCAATCGCCGCCGCATCTGGTCCATGCGTGATATTGATCGATATGAGATATATAGTAGGAGATATATATAGAGTTATAGAAATAAGGATCTATATAGGATATATTTATATATACTTTTTATATTATAATTATATATAGATGACGATAGATATGTTTATATATATTATATATATATATATATATATACTATATACCTTATATATCATATATATATATATATATATATATACATATATAATGATAAAATAGGTATATATATACATACATACATAATATATATATATTTATATATATATATATATATATAGATATACTATGTACTTATATGTATTAATATATATATATATATATATATATATACTATGATATATAATATTTATATATATTATATAAATTATATATATATACACACAACACACACACACACAACTCAACACACAGATATATATATATATATATATATATATATATATATGTATATATATATATATACATATATATATATATACATACATATAAACACACACATACATACATATGGACATACTGTATACACACAGTATATATGCGTGTGATTGTGTGCGCGTGTGTGCATTTGTATATATGTGCGTACACTACACAACAATTGTTAGACTAAAGAAAGAAACGCACTCTACAAATATCTATCATACGCTTATCACTTTCATAAATATACACGATCTTAACCTCGATATACGTTGGAATCAAAACAGCATCGATATCCTAAGATCTGACTATAGACTTGTTGCTTCTCTCATGCGGCACTTCAGCTTAAGACGTAATGCAAAGGATCTTGAGACTGAGAGGGGGCTGAAGTATGCGCTCAGGACAGAAACTTCCAAATTGGCTTGTGGCCCTGAAGGCTTCTGGCGATGCTGAGGAGTACTGGAAACTTCGTTAAGATGGAAACCTCAAGAGAGTGGCTTGGCAGCCGTTTTAGAGTCAAACCAAAGAGCAGAGAGAGAAAGAGAGACGAGAAGAGACTAATGGAGGCCGCACAGTGTCATTTAGTTCTCTGATTGAAAAAAAAAAAAAATCTAGCCATGTTTTAACGTTGTTTTATGTGAGACCTATTAATATATACATTTTTTTCAGACGGAAAGCCAGGCAAGAGCTAAAGTGCAGGTAGATGTAAATGTACGTAGTAGATGTGGGAGTAGATGTTGATGAATGTAAAATGAATATTTTGAACAGCTATCTCTGGCAGACCCAGAAGGTGAACATCTACTTTGGCATCCATTAAAGACATGAGCTGTAAACCACACATTAAAAAAAAGAAGAAGAAAAAAAAAAAAAAAGTCCAGCAGCAAGCTTATAGAGAGAAACGGCGAATGGGCTATATATCACATGGGCAAAGCTGCTTAATTCTGGGGATGAAGTTTATGATACATGGGTTGTATGGAGTACGGGTAAAACCGTCTGGAACAAAGGCGCTTTTGTCTCTGCAAGGACAATGAAATAATTTATATTCTGTCTAGAAATGTCAAAGCGATTTATAAGACTAATAACTTTTGATTAATGAGGAAACTACTTCACCTGACAAGGTATACTGGCCATCTGGTATCGACTTTGCATATGATCCCTGTGGCAAATGCAGCAGAGCGACATGCAAGTGAGCCTCAATCAATAATTTATCTGTATACCCACAGCATTTTACACAGCTGGTTACCTAGTATCCGGCAGCCAAGAGCACCAATATAGATAGATTCCACCTTACTGAAATAGCAACAGAAAGGCCATTGGTAAGGCGTTTCGTCTCAAGTTATTCATTTATGATATGTATGCATGTATGTTGTCTGCTATGACGGGCAGAATCAAGTAATGGAAAAAATGTCCCTCGATTTGTCTCAACTAGAGTTCAGCTGGGCAGCGGTCCCATCGCACAGGCTGCAAACAGGGGATCGGCCTTAAGCAGATTAATCAGAGACTCTTGCCACTCCGCCCTGGGGAGGGGCGGTAAATGTATGTTCGTGCCTGGTAAGGCTGGCCCGAGAAGGAGGGGACGGGTGAGTGGCCGCGGTATATGTGGATGGTGGGACGATTTTGGGATAATAAAATATAATTGGGTAGACGTGGGTCAAGCTGGCTTAGCGAGGGAGATACCAGTACTGCGTTGGTCGCGTCCGTGTGGATGAGCGTGAGTGGTGGGGCGAGCGCCGCGTGCGCGTGCGGGCGCGCTGGCGCGCGCGCGCGCGCACGCGAGCGCGCCGCGCTCGCGAGAGCCGCGCGAGCGCGCGCTGGCGTGCCTGCGGGTGTGCAGCCCACCGCTCCAGTCGCGCGTGTCGCGGAGGAGGGCGCGCAGCGCGCGCGAGGAGCGCGTTGCGCGAGCGCGCGGCGCGCGACGCGCGAGCAGATCGCGCGCGCGCGAGCGCGCGGGCGCGCGCGCGAGCGGGCGCGAGGGAGTGTGTGTGCTGTGTGGGTGTGTATGTGAGAGTGAGTGTGTGTGTGGTGTGTGTAGGAGTGAGTGTGTGGGTGGGTGTGAGAGACGTGATTGTGTCGCGTGGAGCGTGAGGTGATAGATGTGTTGAGAGTGTGTGTGTGTGAGAGTGAGATAGGCTGTCAAGTGCTCGGTAGGGTGAGTGATGTGCTATTATGTGTGTGTGTCTCTTTGTGTGTTTGTAGTGGTGGTGTGCTGTTTGTGTGCTCATAGATGTGTGAGAGTGAGTGTAGAGTAGGTGAGTGTGTGTGTACAGTGTGTGTGTGTATGTGAGTGGTGAGAGTGTGAGAGAGAGTGAGTGTGGTGGGTCAGTCTGAGATGGGGGGGGGGGGCGGGGGAGGCCAGTGCGATGTGAGAGATTGTGTGTGAGTGTGTGTGTGCGTGAGTGAGTGTGTGTGTGTGTGCGTGGTGGATGTGTGGCTGTGAGAGTTGGTGATGCTGATGTGTGTGATTTGTGTTGTGAGTGAGTGAGATTGTGCTGAGAGTGTGTGTGTGAGCGGTGCGGGCGGAGCGCGCGAGCGCGCGCCCGCGCGCGCGCGCGCGCGCGCGCGCGCGCTCGCGCGCGGGCGCGCGCGCGGGGGCGCGCGGGTGTTTGTGAGAGAGTGAGTGTGTGTGTGAGAGAGTCGGAGTGGTGTGTGTGGGTGGGTGTGAGATGACTGTCTCGACAGTGAGTGTGTGATTTGAGAGAGGAGGAGTGTGAGAGTGATAGTGTGTTACTATGTGTCGTAGATTATAGAGAGTGAGTGGGAGATGTGAGGAGAGTGTGTGTGTGTGTGAGTGTGGTGTGTGTGAGTGTGTGTGTCGTGTGTGGGAGGGAGTGGTGAGGTGCTGTGATCGGTCGTGTGAGTGAGAGATGTGCTGTTATTTGTGTGAGAGTGAGTGTGTGTGTGTGTGGGTCTGTGTTTGAGTAGAGTGTGTGTGAGTGTTTGGTGTGAGGTGAGTA
>NW_028234418.1:25052161-25069661 GCF_977035675.1 Penaeus japonicus
CTGACTTGTCATGTTTACGGCGGATGAACATGGCTACGTGAGGCGAGCGATTAATCTGCTTGCGGGGCCCTGCCGTCGGTCGCGTCGTCGGTGCCACTGGCTCGGTGTTATTAACGAGGAGGGGCACTGTGCCATCCGGCTATATATAGGCGTATAGAATCACCTTCCTCCCCTCTCTCGACCCTGTCATAATAACCCCACCCTCACTCCGATCCCCACCTACTCCCTTTGGATAAGTTACTCTCGCCCCACCCACTCACCCACCCACCAAATAGAAGCCTCCTCCCTACCCCACCCATCACCATTACAACTTCCCTCCTCCACCCACTCGCCCATCCCTATAATAACTTTTCTCCCCCTCCCCCATAATCCCTCCCACCCCCACATCCTCCACATTAAGCTCCCCGCTGCCTCTCCGCCCGCCCATGACACACCCACGCCAATTTGAACCACCCACTCACCTACCTCCCCTCATCTAACCCTCTCCTCCCGACCCCTCTTCTTTCTTCTGCTTTTTCTTTTCTTTCATCTCTATTCCTCTGTCTTCTGTTCTTCTTCCTCTTCCTCCTTCTTCTCCTCCGTCACCTCCACCTCCTCTTCCTTTCCTCTTCCTCCTCCTCCTCCTTCTTATTCTTTTTCTCTTCCTCCCCTTTTCCTCCTCTTTTTTTCTCCTCCTCTTTCTTCTTCTTTTTCTCTTCCTCCTCTTCCTTCATCATAATATTCTCTTCTTCTTTTTATCCTTGTTCTACTTCTCCTACTCGACTCCGCCCTCACACCGGCTTGAGGTCTTGTGGTCGCGGGGGTTGAGTAAGTCCTTTGGCAGTCTGTATCTGTTGAAATTAATGTCAGGTTTTCTTAAGATTAATCGTGTATCAATCTGCAAGGGGGAGGAGGTGAGGGTGGGGGTTAGAGGGGTAGAAGAGGTGAAGATGTTAAGGTTGTCTGAATAATTTTGTTCTTGTTCGTTTACTCTGATTTAGATTTCATGTGCTTATCTTTTTTTTATTATTGTTCATTATCATTATTAATGTGTTTGTTGTAATGATAATCATTATTTATCATCATCATCGTCATCATCTTTATCCTCTTCCTCCTCCTCCCCCTCCTCCTCCTCCTCCTCATCTTTATCATCATCATCGTCATCTTTATTATTCATCGTTATCATAATCATCATCCTTATCCTCATGTTACCATCATAATTATCATCATCATGAATATGTCATCGATAACAAGAACAAGAAATAGTTTTATGAAATGGCCGAGAAAGGTATCAAACAAAACATAAGAACGAAAGGTTATCAGTGTCCAATGTTTTTCATGTCCAGTCTGTACCGTCTGACATGTGACGGACGTAAAACTCTACGTACTTGTCTACAAGGATAACATCTTGCATTCATAAATAGCGCCTGGATTCACGTAAACTAATCAACATTTCTACCCAGATCGACCTATACTCGCTTGCCAAAAGTAAACTCATGGCGCTATAGTCTTCCTTTTTTTTTAAAGAAATTAACGTCCTTCTTCAGCAAGTCACCTGTTCCCGCCTCGATCACATTGCAGACTCCCATGCAACTGATTGTAAAGTGATCATCGACCGCATTCTCATGTGCAGTGATTTGCGTTCACAATGTTAGCATCGCACATATAGCTACCATATCAAGGAGCGGTTGCTGTTTATATCATGATCATCCATCTATCTATTTCCATATCTATATATCTATATCTGTCTATATTTGATATATATATCCTTTGATCTATATGTATAACTATCTATCTATAAAAGATGTATCTGAATCTGTAAATGCAGGTATATCTACCCTTCAGATCTAATCTACCTGTACTTACGACTCTACGTACGTACGGTGACACGCGTTGCACAGGAGTAGATGGGAATGTACTCCGTCAAAGTCGAGCCCTAGTCATCGGTGATGCTACTGACCAGATTGTCTTCCGTGTTTCTCTGTTGGCAAGTAGCACGGCGTCGGCGTCTAGCTTCCAGAGCAACGGAGGGGTTCCAGACCGAGCTAGAGCTATGCGCCATCTTCAGACCGGAAATATCTACGTGTCGATCTAGATCAAGGCCGAGGACCGCAGCCTCGTCATGGGCATAGAGCTAAACCTGGTCATGAGCATCGAGTTCGACGTCCAGTCCTTGACGACCCTCACCGACTTGTCCGACGAACCTTGTTGCTCGAGGAACCTGTCGAAGCTTCTTCGCCGACAAGCATCATGCCCTTACGCAGGGTCAAGTTATGCGCAGGAGATGATTTGCTAAAATCATTGTTATCATCACAGTAAGTTCCATATATCTCCATATATCTTACAGACACGTGCGATCAGGACAAAAGAGAGACAGAGAAAAAGGGAGAAAGATAGAAAACAAAGAGACAGAAAACGAAGAAATAGAACAAACAGCAAACATATACAAAACAGCCATGCATAAATCCCACTGCTCTCACCCATCTAACTCCTATTTTACCCAACCCCCTCATATAAAAAAGCTGAAAAAGCATTTCCGGATGAAATTATCCTTGTTTTTAATAAATCAAGTAAATGCACAAATGAGACAAATTCGTGCCATAAAATGTTTCCACTAGCTATGCGAAAGGAAATGCCAAATATCATGGCAAGTCGATGCTGTTAATCTGCGGAGTCTCCACTCCACTTTTCACTGTATAAATACGACCGGTAGCGATTTTTATTTTGTTCATAAATCATGATCATATTTGATTATTTCATTCTCCAGTCCCCCCCCTCCCATCCTTTTGTTCCCTATTCATGTACTTTATTGAGCTTAACCTTATCCGCTTCACTATTTTTAATCAAAAAAATTTCATGCATCTCCCGTGCAAAATCTAGGATAAACTGCAGAGTTTTCAGTAACTCATTTGTTAGGTTTTCCGTCGGTAACGGGGGTTGCTAATTTGGACGCTTAAATGGGGTCAGCCCCCCCTCCGCTCTCAATCTGACTAATGGGCCAAGATATTCGACTCCTCTGTTATGCTGTCCCGCAAGCCTAGTCTGTGGACAAATCACGCCCGGAAGCAAGTGGAGGGGTGAGGTACTCCGAGGGGGGCCGAGGAGAGGCCACGGGTGCGTGAGGGGGCGGCGCGCGTGGGCCGTGGCAAACGTCGGTGAGTGGGCTGAGTAGTGGGTGAGTGTGACTGTGTTTGAGGTCGATGAGTGCGTCGTGTGTGTGTGTGTAGGGTGGGTGTGTGAGTGTGAGAGTGTGGGTTGGCAGTGTCTGTGTGTGAGTGTCTTGTGTGTGTGTTGGTGTGTGTGTGGTGTGTGTGTGAGTGTGGGTCGATTGTTTGAGTGGTGTGTTTACGAGTGAGTGTGTCGTGTGTGTGTGAGAGTGTGTGGTGTGTGTGTGCGTGTGTGTGAGAGTGTGTCTCTGTCACCGTCTCTATCTATGTGTGTGTGTGTGAGTGTGTGGTGTGGGTGTGTTGTGTGTGAGTGAGAGTATGTCTTGTGTCATGTGGTATGGTGGTGTATGTTGAGAGCTGTGTATGTGGCAGGTGGTCGTGTGTGTACTGTGTGTGCTGTGTGTGGTGTGTGTCGTGTTGAGAGTGAGGTGTGCAGAACTGTGTACGGTCGTCTCTCTATGTGGTAGGCTGGTGTGTGTGTGTGTGTGAGAGTGGGAGTGTGTGTGTGTTGAGTCGAGTGGGTGTGTGTGACTGCTGTGTGGTATGCTGTGTGGTGTGGGTGGTGTGTGTGTGAAGTTGTGGTGTGTGAGTGTAGGTGTGGCAGTGTGGAGGAGTGTCTGTGTGTGTGCGGTGTGTGTGTGTGTGTGTGTAGTGTGTGTCGTGTAGGGTCGTGTGCTCGTATGTGTGTGTCTCACGTGTCTAGTGTGTGAGTGGTTGGGTGTGTGTGTGAGCGTAAGTGTGTGTGTGTGTGTGAGTGTGTGTTGGGCACTGTCGTGTGTGAGTGTGTCTGGTGTGAGTGTGAGTGTGTGAGGGTGAGTGTGAGTGTGTGTGTGTGAGCGATGTGAGTCGTGTGAGTGTGTTACTTGTGAGTGGGTGTGTGGTGGTGTGGTAGTGTGGGTGAGTCGGGAGGTGTGTGTGTCGGGGGGCTATGTGAGTGTCTGTGTGTGGGTGGGTGTTCTGTAGTGTGTGTGATTCTGTCGTCGTGTGAGTGGGATGTGTCGTGAGTGTGTGATGAGAGCCGCGGTAGTGTGTCTGAGAACGCGGTGTTGTGTTTGCTGTGGCACTGTGTGTGAGTGTGTGGTGTAGTCGCTCGCTGTGAGAGTGTGAGTGGCGTGTGTCGGGTAGGGATGGCGTGGGTGTGTGTAGTGAGTTGCTTGAGAGAGTGAGAGTGTGAGTGTGAGGATGTTTCTGTGTAATGTGATGGATGATATAGTAGTGTAGTGAGTGAGTTAGAGTAGTTGACGTGAGCGGCATATTTTTTACCCCCCCCCCAACCCCCCCCCCCCCCCCCCTCCCCCCCCCCCCAACACCCCCCCCCCCTCGTGATCATGTATGATAGTTATATGGAAGCGTGTATATGAGACGAGATGTGTGACGTTGACATGTAGTGAGGATGCAGTTATAAGTATACAGTGACTGAGAGTGAGTGTGTGACGAGAGAGGTTGAGTAAGAGAGAGATAGTGGAGAGTGAGTGGAGGGACAGACGAGGGTGAGTCATATTCTCACACTCCAATCTCATCCTCTCTATCACACACACTCCACACCTATCTCCCTAATCTCTCTCTAACTCTTACACGGTGAGTCGTGTGTTAGTGTGAGAATGTGTGTTAGAGTAGAGAGAGATAAAAACAGTAGAGAGTAGAATGATAGCTAGAGAAAGATTTTGATTAGTTAGAGAGAGATATATTAGTGAGAGAGATGATATATAGTAGAGGGTGATCTCTCTGGTTGGGCACGTACGGTGTTGGCTGTGATTCATGGTTAGAGTGATATGTGGAGATATTAGAGAGAGATTGGTGATAGAGATTGAGACTATAGTAGAGAGGGATAGATTGAGATATATATATTGTTGAGTAGATATAGTAGATAGTTTACAGATATATCATACATTTGGATGAGTATATTATAGAGACATACATAGGGTTATTTAGGTTTGATATTTATATATATAGAAGAGATATATATATATTGAGATATATATTTGTAGATAGTTATATATATATATATATATAGAGTATATATAATAATTATATTATAGAATATATATAGATGTATATGATGCATACATTGGTAATATATATAGTATATGATATTAGATTTATTACACTATATTTATATGCATAGATATAGTATAGTCAAATAGATTACATTATAGTATATATATATGATAATTTATATATATATTTATATCTATTATAGATATATAGTGATATAGGCATAGTGATTTATATAATATACTAGATACTAGTTATATTTATATAGGTTAAGATTTATATTTATATATATATTATATAGATATATATATATATATATATTTCAATTGACAGAAAGAACACAGTAACGTGCCACATAAAATATAATAAAACACTGCCCCACTAAAAATAATAGGGAAAAAGAAAGTTTCCTCTGCAAGCGTATAGCCAAGTCCAAAAAAATCATTTTTTGGATTGCTTACGCCTGATGTGGGTGTTTTTCTGTAAAATGTTCGAATACGGTCGCGGTTTTTCGGTTTATTTTGTCGGCAGTGGTTTTATTTATATATTTTATATATTATATATATTATTTTTAATATATATAAATATATAAAATATTTAATTATTTTAATATTTTTTTATAATATTTAATTATAAAAAATTAATATTATATATTTACTGTATGTTTAGGATATATTTATATATATTTATTAATAATATAATATTATATATAATTTTTTTATTTTTTATATATATATATATTAATATTGTATACAGTATGTTTTTATAATATATAATATTAATATTATTTATATAATAATTTACATATTATTTATATATACTTAGTATGTTTATTTTATTTATTATATATAGTAATATATATAAAAAGTATACATATATGTATATATTTATATATTATAAAATTTATACTATAAATATATTTTTATATATATATATAATATATCTAATTTATTTATGTAATATATAATATAATAATATATTATATATTATATATCTATATATATTATTTTATTAATTATATATATATATACACACCCCACACTTTTCACACACCCCCACACCACCCCCACACAAAAAAAAACCCCACACACAAAAACCACACAAATTTATTATTTAATAAAATATATATTATATATATAAAATATATATATATTTAATATTATATATATATTAATTATATTTTATATATATATAATTATGGAAAAAGGCATTCGACCGTCGATATCTGCAGTATGGATACAATTCGTCCAAGGAGTAGAGGAATTTATGCAGATTATAGAGGATATTATAGAGATGGAAACAGGACCGTCAAAACCCAGCAAAAACCCAATAAAAAAAAAAAAAAAAAAGGGTTTTTGGCAGGGCGCACTTCAGGGAAGCTATTTACAGCCTGCTAGGGAAGTTTTCCCAAGAAGTTGGGACTGGAAGAGAGAGGGATTAAAATAGGAATGAGCCTTAAACAATCTAAGATTTGCAGATGGCATTGTTCTTTTCGGTGAGTCAGCGATGAATACACAATCAATAAGCGTTTAAATAAAGGAAAATCGAGAAATTTGGCCCCTTAAAAAGAAAAATGGAAAGACTAAAGTCCTGGGTTTAACAGTTTGAACCCATAAAACAAATACAAAAACAAAAGGGGAGGTACTAGAGCAGTTTAACGGTATGTATAACTGGGAAAATCAATCAGTCGGGGTATTCCTGCCAAGCGAGATAAAACGGGGAATCAGGTAGGTTGGAGTGCCTTCGGTAAAAAAAAGTAATATATACGAAGTAGTTTCACTATGTTTAAAGAGGAAAAAATTTTTGCCAATGGTTCCCCGTTGCATAGGATCAGAGGACAGGATACGACCCCCGGGCCCCGAGAGGAAATTAGTAAGCGCCCAAAGGGAATGGAAAGGCTTATGCTAGGAGTTAGTTAGGACAAGAAAGGGGGCCCTGGATCGGGGGACAAACGAATAAGGATTACTCCCCGGGGGCCCTTTAAAAAAAAAAGTGCAAATGGGCTGGACAATTTCGGAGACGGAACGGTGGAAAAGAATACACAGAATGGGGGAATACACGAACAAAAAGAAACCCCCCACAAGACAATGATAGTGGCGGGAAAGAAATAGCAAAAATTGCAGGAGTAAATGGAATCAGAGGACACAAGACAGATGACTGGAAAAGATTGAGAGAGGCTCGTCCTGCCCGTGGTGATACCGGCTGATGATGATGATGATGAAAATTTTATATAATATATTTTATTATATATATATATATATAAACCCAAAATATATAAAATATAAAAACCATATTATATTTTTAAAAATATTTATAGTATATATATATATATATTTTATATATATATATAATTATTATATAGAGAGGAGAGAGAGGGAGAGAGAGAGAGAGATAGGGGAAAGGAGGCATAACGCACACACACAACACACAAATTTTATTATATATTATATTATATTTATTATATATATATTTTATTATTTTACACACACACGACAATATACCCTAATATACAGAAGGAGAGAGAGAGGAGAGAGAAGGGGGAAGAGAGAGAGAGAGGAGGAGAGAGTAAGGCATGGTTTGATTTAGGGACATAAGAATTGATCATGTATGTCTACTTTAAATTTAATTTCAATATCGAGGCAGTGGGTCTTGACCCCGACCATCCGGGTTCCCGTGTTCGTTTCCGCCTGGAACAAGCTTTTCTAGGCACGTGTTTGCTAGCGGAAGCCCCCAGGCGTAGAAATGGAGAAATTTTACCCTTAAAGGGAAAACCCAAAGGGAACCAGACAAGACAGATCAGGACAGAGAAGTCGCAGACCAGACCGAGCGAAAGCTTGAATTTTTTGGCCCGACGGCCGGAAACCCGTATTAAGCAGGGTCCACATAAGTCCATGGCACGTGACAAAGAAGAGGGGGGAACGAGAGAGAGACGCGCCGGGCGAGAGAGAGGAGAGAGAGGAGAGAGTGAGAGAGAGGGGGAGAGAGAAGGAGAGGAGGGGAGAGAGAGAGAGAGAGAGGGAAGAGCGAGAGGAGAGAGAGGGGAGGAGAGGGAGAGAGGAGACAGAGAGCGAGGAGGAGAGAGGGAGAGGAGAGTGAGAGAGCGAGAGGAGGGGGAGGAGGAGGAGAGAGAGGAGGAGAAAGGAGGAGGGGAGAAGAGAGAGAGAGGAGGAAAAAGAGAAAGAGAGGAAAGGAGAGGAGGGAGAGGAGAGAAGAGAGAGAGGACAGGAGAGGGAGAGGAGAGAGAGAGGAGAGGAGAGGGAGAAGAGAGAGAGGGAAGAGGAAGGAGAGGAGAGAAGAGGAGAAAAAGAGGAGAGGGAGAGAGAGGAGGAGAGAAAGGGAGAGAGGAGAGGAGGGAGCGGAGAGAGAGAGGAGGGAGGAGAGAGAGGAGAGAGAGAGGAGAGCGATGAGAGAGGAGGAGGAGGAGGAGAGGAGAGGAGAGAGGGGATGAGAGGGGAGGAGAGAGAGGAGAGGAGAGAGGGGAGGAGAGAGAGAGAGAGCGAGGAGAGAGAGAGAGAGGAGAGAGGAGGAGAGAGAGCGGAGAGAGGCGAGAGGGAGAGGGAGAGAGAGGGAGGAGAGAGGGAGAGGGAGAGAGAGGGAGAGGGAGGGAGGAAGAGAGAGAGAGGAGGGAAAGAGATGAGGAGAGAGAGAGAGAGGAGGAGAGAGAGAGGAAGGGGAGAGAGAGGAGGAGAGAGAGAAAGAGGAGAGAGAGCGAGAGGACGAGGACGAGAGAGAGAAGGAGAGAGAGGAGTGAGAGAGAGGAGAGAGAGAGGAGGGGGAGAGCGAAGGGGAGGGAGAGAGGAGGGGAGAGAGAGAGAGGAGAGAGGCGAGAGGAGGAAGAGGGAGGGAGAGAGGGAGAAGAGGAGAGAGGGAGAGAGGAGAGGGGAGGGGAGAGAGAGGAGAGAGAGAGGGGAGAAGGAGGAGAGAGAGAGGAGAGAGAGGAGGAGCGAGAGGAGAGAGGGGAGAGAGGAGAGGAGAGAGAGGAGAGGAGATGGGGGACTGGTGAGGAGAGAGAGGAGAGAGAGGGAAGGAGAGAGAGAGAGGAAGAGAGAGAGAGGAGCGGAGAGGAGAGAGAGGAGAGAGAGAGAGGGGAGAGGAGAGAGGAGCGAGAGGAGGAGAGAGAGAGAGAGAGTGGGAGGAGCGAGAGAGAGTGAGAGAGAGAGGAGAGAGAGAGAGAGAGGAGAGGGTAGGAGAGGAGGAGAGAGAGAGAGAGCGAGAGAGAGAGGAGAGAGCGGGCGGCGAGAGAGAGCGAGAGAGAGAGGGGAGTGAGAGGAGAAGAGAGCGAGGGGAGAGAGAGAGAGGAGAGGAGAGACGAGAAGAGCGAGGAGAGAGGGGCGAGGATGGGAGAGAGGAGAGAGAGAGAGGAAGGAGAGAGAGAGAGAGAGGAGAGGAGAGCGAGGGAGAGAGCGAGAGAGAGGAGGGGTGAGGGGAGAGAGGAGAGAGAGGATTTGGGGGGAGAGAGGAGAGAGAGAGAGGCGAGGGGAGAAGAGAGGAGAGAGAGAGGAGAGCGAGCGGGGAGGAGGGAGAGGGGAGAGGAGGAGAGAGGGGAGAGAGGGAGAGGAGGAAAAGAGGGAGGAGAGAGGAGAGAGAGGGAGAAAGAGAGAGAGGACGCGAGAGAGGAGAGGAGGGGAGAGGAGGAGATGAGAGGAGAGAGGGGTGGGGGAGAGGGAGAGAGGAGGGTGAGAGGAGAGAGGGGGAGGAGTGGAGAAGAGGAGGGAGAGAGGGAGAGGGAGGTGGGGAGAGAGGGGGGAGAGAGGAGAGGAGAGGAGGAGTGAGAGAGAGAGAGAGAGGAGGAGCGAGGAGAGCGAGAGGGGAGGAGAAGAGGAGGAAGAGCGAGAGAGAAGGGGAGAGAGAGCCGAGAGGAGAAGAGAGAAAAGAGAGAGAGGAGGAGAGAGAGAGAGATGAGGCGGGAGAGAGGGCCGAGTGAGGAGGAGAGAGAGGAGGGAGGAGAGGAAGAAGAGGGGGGGGGAGAGGGGGGGAGAGGCAGGGGAGAGGAGGGGGGAGAAGGAGAGGAGGAAGGAGAGCGGAGAGGAGGAGAGGGAGGAGGGAGAGAAGAGAGAGGAGGAGAGAGGGAGGGGGAGAGGAGCGAGAGAGAAGGAGATGAGAGCGGAGAGAGAGATGAGAGACGATGATGGTGAGGAGAGAGAGAGGAGAGAGAGGAGAGAGAGAAGACGGAGAGAGGAGCGAGAGAGAGTGAGAGAGAGCGAGCGAGATGAGAGAACGAGAAAGAGAGGGGAGGAGAGAGGGAGAATGAGAGAGAGGGGGAGGAGAGAGAGAGAGAGAGAGAGAGAGAGACTAAAACACCTATACCCGTGTCGCACAGAATCTCGGTGGATCAATCCAGTTTGTGGGCTCGCCGTCGCGTGTCCCGGGTACGGAAAGGATGCCAGAGGGTCATTGGTCATGCATTAAAAACGTGTCCCTATGGCCGCTTCTTCCGGCGCAAAGATCTGTCGTGCACTGAGCAATTAGTGCGTAGTACGGAGGTGGATACATGTATGATGTGTCAGGGAACTTATCTGTTGTGATTGGCTGTGGGTAGCATCGGTGTGGCTGTAAAAATGGTGCTGGTCTTAGGGGAAGGAAAACAGATAAAGTATAAACGGCGGGGGCTACCGTTGCCAGGTAGAGGGAGTTATAAATCTGTAGGGTGGTTTGGGAGTCGTGGGGGGGTGGGGGTGGGTGTGGGTGGTGAGAGTGCGAGGGTGTGGGTGGGTGGTTGGGTGGGAGGGTGCGGGAGGGAGCGTTCGTCGCGTGCCGTGCCGGGCGAGGGTGTGAGTGTCGAGTCCGATGTGAGCAGAGAGAGTGTGATGTTGAGAGTTTGTGTGTGAGTGTGAGTCTGACTGGGTGTGCGTGTGTAGTGTGGAGTGTATTGTGTGTGTGTGGATAGAGAGAGTCGTGTGAGCGTGTGTGAGCTTGCGAATGTTATCGGCCTCGAATTGGGTCCGTGCGGGTGGGGCAGGGGCTTAGGTCGGCGGGTATGTGCATTGTTGGAGAGTGCGAGTGAGTGAGTGAGTCTGTTTGTCTCTCTCTCACTCTACTCAACCTCTCTCTCTCTCTCATCACATCTCAATCTCATCTACACATCACACAGTGTGAGAGTGTGTGTGGTAGTGTGATATTAGAGTGTTTGAGACGTGCAGTGTGTGGGGGGGGGGGGGGGGGGGGAGTGTGTGGGGTGGGAGGAGGGGTGCTGGGGGTGTGTGAGTGTGAGACGTGTTGTGCTGTGGTGTTTGTGTGTGTGTGTGTGCCGTGGGTCGGTGTGTGTGTAGTACCTGTGTGTGTCTTGTGTTTGAGAGAGAGTGTGTGTGTAGTGTGTATGGGTGTGTCGTGTGATGTGTGAGTATCCGTGTGTGTGCGAGTTGTGTGTGTTGATGTGAGTGTGTGTGGGTGGGGGGGGGGGGGGGGGGGTTTGTGTGAGTGGGTGGGAGTGGGTGAGGGCGCTGTGTGTGGGTGTCGTGTGTGTGAGTGTGTGTGTGTGGTCTCGCTATCATCGTAGTGTGTGGTGTGAGTGTGTGAGAGTGTAGTGTGTGTGAGTGAGGGGTGTGAGTGTGTGAGGAGAGTGTGTGTGAGGTGTGTGTCTTCGCTCCTCGTGTGTGTGCGTGTGTGTGTGTGGTGGTGTAGTCGTGTGAGTGTGTGGGAGTGTGTGTGAGTGTTGTGTGTGCTTGTACCCAACCCCCGCCCCCCCCCCCCCCAGAGTTAGATGTGTGGTGTGTTGGTGTGAGTGTTAGTGGTGTGTGTGACTCGATATCTCTCTACACACACAAAACACTCTCTCTCTCTATCTTCTCTGAGAGAGAGTGTGTGTGTGTGTGAGTGAGTGAGTGTTGTGGTGAGAGTGAGGGTCAGAGTATAGAGGTGAGCGTGTGTGTGAGATGAGTGTGTGTGTGTGAGTGAGTGTGTGTGTGTGAGAGAGGTCACACACCACTCAGAGGAGTGTGAGTGTGTGTGTGTGTGTGAGAGTGAGAGATGGTGTTAGAGTGTGTTGTGTGGAGTGAGTGAGTGTGTGAGAGTCATATCCTCTCGCCTGTGGTGTGGTAGAGAGAGAGTGAGAGTAGTAGGAGAGTGAGGTTGTGTGTGTGTGTGCTGCTGTGTGTGATTATCGGTGGGAGGTAGGGTGGGTAGGAGGTATGTGGGTGTGGAGATTAGAGTGAGAGTGTGTGTGTTTGTGTGAGTGTGATGTGTGTGATATCGTTAGATGTGTGTGTGAGTGTGTACGATTGTGTGTGTGACTATGTGGAGTCGTGTGTGTGTGGTGAGAAGGTGTGGAGTGTGTGTATCAGTACTACCTCTCCTTCTCACATCTAATCACTCTACTACTCTCTCCCCTCTGGCAAATCTCCTCTCCTCTCACTCTACTCTCTCATATCTCTCACTCACATCACTCATATCAAATCTAATCTCACTCTCTATGTGTGTGAGTGAGTGTGTGTGTGAGTGAGAGAGAGTGTGTGAGAGAGTGTGGAGAGTTTTGAGTGAGTGTGGTGAGTGAGTGATTGAGATATATCTCAAACAGTGATGAGAGTGATATGAAAGAGAGAGAGAGAGAGAGTGAGTGAAGAGAGAGAGTTCGTAGTCGGAATGTGTGTGTGGGTGGGTAGTGTGTGTGTGAGAATGTGTGGGTGTTAGTGTGGGCGTGGAGTTTGGTGTGGGAGTGTGTCTCTGTGTGTGTGTGTGTGTGTCGTCATGGTGTGTGTGAAGTGTGTGTGTGTGTGTGTGAGAGAGTGAGGGGGGGGGGGGTGTGGCGAGGGTGGGAGGGTGCGTGGGTAGCGTGAGTGCGTGAGTGCGTGAGAGGGTGGTTGATGTGTGTGTGTGTGTGTGAGTTGTGTGTGTCGTCCCGTGTGGGTGGTGAGTGTGTATGTCTGTGTAGTGGTGTGTGTGTGTGTGTGTGTGTGTGTGTGTGTGTGTTGTGTTAGTGTGCTGAGGGGGGGGGCGGTGGGGGGGGGGGGGGGAGGTGGGGGGGGGGGGGGGGGGGGGGCGGAGGGGGGGGGGGGAGTCGGTGGGTGTGTTTGGGGAGTGTGTGGGTCAGTGTTGTGTGTAGTGTGTGTGAGTTTTGTGTGAGTGGGTGAGTGTGTGTGTCGTGTCTTCCTGCTGTGTGTGTTTGACAGTGTGTGTGAATGTAGTGAGTGTGTGTGTGTGTGTGTGAGAGTGTCTGTGTGGGTGAGTGTGGTCTGGGGGTCTGTTCCATCTCGTGTGAGGGAGAGTGATTGATGTTGCGTGAGTTAGATGTGTGTATGCTGTGAGAGTGTAGTGTGTTTGTGGAGAGTGTGTGGGTGGTGTGCGTGAGTGAGAGAGAGATTTGTGATGCGGGTGTCGTGTTGTTTGTGAGATGTGAGAGGAGAGTTAGTGTTGTGATAGTGGAGAGGTAGTTGGGTATGAGTGAGAGTGTGTGAGTGAGAGAGTGAGTGTGAGCGTACTGGTGAGTGGGTGAGGGAGAGTCGTCGAGAGAGAGAGTGAGTGAGTGAATAGGAGAGTGTGAGTGAGTGTGTTAGGGGGATATGTGGTGGGAGTGAGAGTAGGGGAGGGAGGCGAGAGAGGGGGTGGAGACGGGAGCGCGCACTGGCGGGACGCGGTCCAGTGCGGGTGCCTGGGTGCGGTAGCCCCCCCAGCGGCGGCCGCGTTTGGGCGTGTTCCACCGTTGGGGTGGCTGTGGTGCCGTAGTGGGCGGGTTTGACTCCTCCGGCCTATTGTGGTGGTATCTGGTGCGGCTTGCCCGGCTTTGCCGTGGTCGCCATTGGGGCTTGTGTGCCCGCGGTCTGGTGGCTAGTCTGCTGCCCTGCTATATGGTGTGCTTGTTCGTTCGCGATCGTCTGCCGCGTTGGTGGGAGTATCATTGGTGAGCGGTGGGGTCGTCCTGGGAGGGCAGTCCGGGGTGCTGCCGACGCTGCCTGATTGGTTCGCGGGTGTGGTGTTGGTGTGTGAGGTGCTGGTGCCGGGCGGTTCTGTACTGTGTTGTTCGCCTGTTGGCATTAGGTGGCCGGGTGTGTTGTGTCCCCGGTGTGTGGGGGCGCATTCGGGCTTGGTCAATGCTTGCATTGTGTGCTGTGGTCGCGGTTGGCCGTGTTTTGTGGAGTTTTGTTGCGTTTTGGAGTTCCCTGTCCGGCTCCGGCCGGCGTATGTGGTGGGCACCTTGTGTGTGTTCGTGTGGTGACTAGTGGGGTGTGTATTCTGTGGCTGTGTGTCGTGTATGTCGACCTGTGGAGTGTTGTGTCGCGGCGGGCGGGTGTCCACGGTCTCACAGTTAGAGCGGGCTTCCTTGTGTGTGTTCGGGGTGCGATGGCTGTTTATGGGTTGGCGGGGGTCGGATGATGGGTTAGATGGTGGCGGTCGGAGGGTAGAGTGCTGTTTGTTGTCGCCGGGCCTAAGCGGGTTGTGTGCCCTCGTCCTCCGCGGTGTTGCCGAGCGTGTCCTGGTAGCGGGCGCCGCCCTTTATTCGGGTACCCCATCCACCCTTGAGCGACGCTTGGCTGTTTGCGGTGCCCGCACCGCCCCGCGTCCCCCGGCGCCTGGTTGGTGGGCCAGGCTATGTTGCGCGGGGCGCGATTGTCATATTGACAGGTGCAGCGCCTGGTAGTGTGCTTCGTTCTTGCCCTGGGGTCACCATGTTGCCAATCCGTTTGTAGTGCTGATAACGTGACCGTGTTGTATCGCCATGCTACTGTCCTTCGGTGGGGGCGTGTGGATTATATCGCTTGCGGCTTGCGTGTGCTCCCCGTCCGGTTTGGTCGACAGGTGGTCCCCGTGATGTGGGCGTCGTGTGGCGTTGTGTGGGTGGGAGATGTTGCGTTGGGGTTGCGTGGTGGGGAGGCAATTAAGGGATGGGGGTGGGGATGTTGTCCTGGGTGGTGGTCGGTGTTTATGTGGTGTGGGGTGAGGTGGTTGATATGTCGTTGTTTGGTGTGGGAGCGTTGCCGGCGTGGTATGGTATGGCTGTAATTACCTATGTGTGAGGTGGTCGTAGTTATACCATGAGGTTGGTGTTGTTTCACCACCCCACGGTTAGCCCGCGCTGTATTATTCACCCCACCCGAGTGTGGGTTGAAGGCCGGTCCGATGGCCCTTTGTGTCGGGGAGAGTCTGGTAGGTGGTTGGGGGGGGGGGGGTGCGCAAGCTTGCGTGTTTGGCAGTCTCGCATCGTGGCCCGTTGGCCCTATGGTGTAGCAGTTTTGGTTCGGAGTGTTCCGCGGTGAGATGGCTTCGTGGTGGTCCGGGTGGTGCTGGTGTGTCGGGCTTGGGTGGTCGATGGTGGGGGTGTTGTATGGGCTTAGGTGACCTATGGGTCCTGCGGGTCCGTCTTGCGGGTTGGAGTGTGGGTGGGAGGGCGTAGTGTGCTTTGCCCGTGAGAGAGTGCCTTGGGTGAGCGGGCTGTGCTCCCCATCATTTGCTGTGGCTCTTTATAAGTGCCTTGATGTGTACCTCGGTGAGGGGGTGCGTAGTCGGTGTGTGGGTGTGTCTGACACACACCGAGTGTGCGCGGTGTGCCGTCGTGGCCCCAGTGGTCAGTGTTCAGTCGTTCTGTGTGTTGGGCTTGCTGTTCGTCGCCTGCAGCAGGGGGATGGTCATTCTTGACGGGTGGGTCTGTGTGTGTCTCGCTTGGCCCCGTGTGGTGTGTGTGTCCCCGTGTGGCCTGTATGCGTGCGTGCTGTGTTCGCCCCACGTGGTGTGCCACCATGGAAGTGTGCTGTTGCGGGTGTTTGTGGCGTGTGTTTCGTAGGAGTGGGGTGGCGCCCGGGACTAGGTTGCGGTGCGGGGGTGGGCGCTGTTGGCGACGGTGAGGACGCTGACGTGTTGTGGTCTTGTGTGTGTGCTGCTGTCCGGTTGTGTGTGCGGTGGGGTGGTGTACTTACTTGTGTGGGCTGTGTAGTCCCCTGTGTGAGGTGATGTGAGGTTTGGCGTTGCGGACCCTGTGCGTGAGTGGTAGCGTGTGTGTGGTGTGGCTGAGCGGGTGTTGTGACGTGGGTGCCTGGAAGGGTTTGATCGTGAGGTCTGGTTCGATGGTTAGGGGCGGTGTAGGTTTCAGTGATGTGTGACGTTGTGGTGGGGGATTGGAGGGGGGGTGTGTTGGCCGGTTCGGGGGGTTGCGTCCGATGGTGACTGGCTTGTGTGGTTCCTTGGTACGCTGGATCTGTGCTCGGTTTGTGCTGGACGTGGCTGTGTGTGGGATGGTTCTTCTTGTGTCGGGGCAGTTGTAGTTCCGGTCTGCACGTCGGGGCTTCCCGTGGGTAAGTCGTGCTGGTGGTATGGTTGTAGTAGGGGGTAGCCCTGCCTTGGGGCTGTTGGTGGCGGGGGTGGCGGCAGCGAGGGAGGCATTCGCGCGTTCGAGCCTGTTGAGCGCTGTCATGCCGTCTCTCCTGTCCGTGGTGGCGCGCTCACCGGTGTTGTTGCCTTGGGGTGAGCTGAGGCCGGTTGGTGCCCTACTTGGAGGGTGCGGGCTGGGGGTGTTGGCCCCGAGTTGTGTTTTTCGGTTTTGTGAGCGTTGATTGCGGCGGCCCGGCTCTGGTTGGCGTGTTGCGTGGGCGGCGGGACCGCGGTGTTGTCGGTGGGGGTGGTGGGGGTGTTGTTCGTGCCATGTGAACCTGGGCCACTACCGCGCTGTGTGTGGTGACGCCCTGGCCCATGATTGGTGGCTGGTTTGGAGGTTCTGTACAAGCGTGGTCCGTCGGGATTATCGTGATTGGTTCGCCGTTGTGTCCCGTTGTGACGGCAGACTCCTTCTGGGCTGTTGGTGGTTCGTGTTCGCGTCCTATGTATGGTGTGTGCGGGGTGCGGTTGACTGTTCCCCAGGGTTATGCAAGGTGCTGGTGGGTTCCTGCACCCCCCCACCATGGGGGGGGGGGGCAGTTGCGGCCCTTGACCTCGTGGATGCCTGTCGCATGGTTTGTGTGTGAGTATTGGCGAGGCGACTGGCATCCTTGGGTGCGTGGCCTGTGTCGTCGGGCATTGTCCGGAGCTGATATGATATGGTGCGCGTGGTACTGCAATGGCCATTGGGTGGGGGGGTGGGCTGACGTTGCGTCGCCTGTGACGTGGGCTGGCTGGCGTGGGTCGGGCATTAGGGGTGTAGGATGTCCGTGGCTGTCGGCCTGGCTGCGAGGGTAGAGTTCCGTCTGGGATCGGCGAAGCTCTGGTTGGAGTCGAGATCTGCGGTTGCTTGTGCCTGTTGGGCGTTTCTGCCCGTCGCGTTTTAGTCGTAGTGGTGTGGTTCTTTAGGCACGGGTGCTGCGTGTTGGTTGGGTGATAGTGTGTCCAGTGGTGTCTTTGTGTGCGTTTTTCCGCTTCTGGGTGGGTGGGTCTGCGTGTGTCTACGCGGTGTGAATCGTACACGTGCGCTAGTGATAGGTGGTAGGTGCGCGTGCTGTTTT
>NW_028234418.1:25119661-25127161 GCF_977035675.1 Penaeus japonicus
AGAAGAAAAGGGAAAAAAAAGACAAGAAGAAAAATGAAGAAAGAATTAGAAGAAGAAAACAAAACAAAAAAAAGAATAAAAAGAAAAAAACAACAACATGCATTGCACTATATACAAACACCCACTCCACACTTCTAACCCTAAAAACATAGAGACATGTACATAGGCATACACATACATGCAACCACACACATATATACACAGGCACATGTACACAAAAAAAAAAAAAAAAAAAAAAAAAAAAAAAAAAAAAAAAGAAAGCAAGAAAAAAAAAAAGATTTCCTTTTTCCTGACTATTCCTCGACTGACGTCCATATGTGGTTTATCGTTGCCATATACACATTTTGTCAGCACGCACTTACATATATTTTTTTTCCGTATCATACACCCACGCACCAAGTCTGTTTAATATCTCTCTTCCATCATATTAAGAATTCAGTGCAAAGTACATTCACCCCCACATGGACGAACACAGTATCATAAAATACCCAGTGCCATTTACATACAGCATTCCAGTCGTATAGCAATGCGTTCAATTAATCCACAGTATCAAAGCCCTTTGGTTTGTGCGTTGTGTGATTAGATTAAACCTGGTAATGATGATGATAGTCATGATAATCTTTATGATTCTCAGTGTTGTTGTGATGATGATGATGATAGTAATGTTACAAGATAGATAATAATGAGAGTGAGAAATATTTCAAAAACTGAAATATTGTTAATGATAAAATTGATAAAGTAACGATGAATGACTCATGAACATTATAATGATTATGATTAATGATAATAATGAAAAAGGATGATAGTGATTATAATGATGGATAATGTAATTAACAAGAATGATAAGTGATAATTAATGAATAAAAGTAATGATAATGATGATTATAATAGTAATGATAATGGAATAATAATGGTATTTGCATCTCAATAATAAATGATAATAAAGATATAATGACAATGATAATAGTAAAAATGATAATGAATAATGCTAACAATAATAATAATAATAATAAATATATAATAATATTAACAGCAATGATAATGGTGATAAATAGCAAAACAAGAATGTAATAATGAATGGCAATGACTATAATACTAATGATAATGATAAACAATAATGATAAACAGTGAATGATAACAATGGTAGTGATATTTGTTGATATAGTATTGGAAATAGTAATATATGATAATGACCAATTATGGGTGATATTTATGGATATCTATGATAATAGCGGGATCGGTAAGCAATAATAAACAAATATTATGATAATGATAATAATTCTAACAATAAAGACCATGAACAACTCACTTTGGTATCTTTATCATATATTATCATTATATCATTATCCATTATCGTTGTAATGTTATTTTTATCAATCATCAAACCATCATCCCTTATTATCCTTAGTTTTATTTACTTCCTTATGATCAATACGACTATCATTATCATCATGACTTTCATTGTCATCAATATCCTTTTTATCATCATCATTATCATTTTCCATCATCACAATTCATTAAGCATTCACTACTCTCAACCATCATTTACAAAAATCATTGTTATGATCGCCAGCACCATTGATTGTTTTTATTTCTTTTACAAATGATTCGCAACACCACTCGTTGTAAAAGAAAACTTGTGAATTTTCTATTATTTTTCTCTGATCCTTCTCGCTTCTACCTCGGCAGACGAGCAGGAGAGTTTAAGTTCGTTTGCTATTGGGCTGTAGCGGTGGCGGGGCTGGCGTAGTGCTTAATACACTATGTTCGGTCTAGGGTTTGAGATATAGGAATGGAGTCAATATACCATTTCTTATTTTATGCTTGTATGCATGTCATCCTATATACGTGGACATAATTCACATATACAATTTTTATCATTGTTGATAGATTTCCTCATTATCAATATCATCGTTATTATCATATTATTATTATATTATTAATTATTAATTCATTAATTATGTATTATTATTATTAATCATTATTATTATTAAATTATATTTAATTATCACCATAAAATCATTATTATCATTATTATTATTATCATTAATTGTCATATTATTATTAAATATTATGCCACAATCTTAGTGTATCATGGCAGCCGATTGCCAAAATCATCATTCCATCATCATCAATATTGTCATCCAACATCATTTTAATGATTAGTACATTTAATTCATCATGCATCTCGTGAATCATCATCGATTATTATAATGCATTATACAACATTGGAGTTTATCATTGTGAAGTATCAGAGAGATGGCGATCATCATTACATCTCTTGATCATTGCAGATTGTACAGAGGGGACTAATGAGTGATGATGGAATCTGATATAGACACTACTCTCCAGATAAAAATGGTTAGTAAATAATAATGATAAGAAAAATCACACAACTTGGTTTATATTACTGCTAAATACTACTCACTTATACTGCCTGAATTTATAACTACTAGTACTATACTATTCACTCTAAATAGTATGACAAAATATGTAAGACAATAATGAATAATGACAATATTATTGAGGACAAGATGATACCGATAGTAATGTTATCAGTAAAACATTATAATGATACATATAATAAAGGATGACATAATCGTAAGATAATAATCAATAGTAATAATATTAAAAATATCAACAATGATGTAATGATAATATATTGAATAATTATCATTATGATTACCATTTATTCATATTATTACATTATCATCATCAGGTTATTATCAACCTTATCATCATCATTATCTTTATCATCATTTTCATTACAATTATCACTTCATTATCGAGTTATTAACGTTTTTATTATGATGATTAACCTTAATTATCATTACTAATCCGCCACTACTGTTATTATCATCATCTTGTGATTCTAATCATATTTCATTGAATCTATATGGAAAATTCCTCCTATGAAAATTAATTACAGATTAACCACATTGGATTCCCAGTTGCCTAAAATAACTCGCATAAGCATAATATATTTGATAAGAACTGACCATTTCAATTGCTAGTTAACCCTATAAAAGAAATACTACGCATGACCAGTGACATATGAGGTCACACCCCACTCCATTGATTGTCTTGCTCATCGTGTACTAGTGTTGCACTTTCTTTTGATTTTTTCTTTTTTTTTTAAATAACATCTTCAGTTTCGTTTCTGTACCGACACTCCCCTCGTCAAATTTTCGTAAATTAGTTATATATTTTAGTGAATTAGCTCCCCTCATTATCTCAAGATGTGATCTCCCTGTTATGCAACGTGCAATCGTGCATGTACTGTAGATGTATCACCTTAAGTCATTCATTCATTTTCTTCCTGATTTATATCAGAGTTATTTGTAATGGCCCTCGATATCTTTTGTTGTGATACGACCTAACATGTTTTTTGTTCTATGTTTTAGTGTGATGATGCATGTCCTTATCATACCATGTTCTGATGTCACTTCTTGGTTACTTTATCCTTCCATAATCTAACTGCATACAAGACAAACCCATATTGCAACATTTTTAATGTTTGATTGGTTGCCAAGGTATTTCCAGTTGGCTTGAATTTCAGTTTGATGGAGCTGAGGCTCACGTCTTCTCCACAATTCTGTTGATAAATTTTCCGTTCTTGAAGCTCTTTATTCACTTTTTTTTTCTTTCCTCCATATTTTATTGTTCTGAGACGTGTGATATTTATTTGAGACACAAACGTTGCTTTCACAGTATCTCGAGGCACTAACGTTGGAGAATCTGAATCGGTGAATAAGCTGATCTTTCTCTCTCTCTCTGCACACATATACACACACACACACACACACACACACACACACACACACACACACACACACACACACACACACACACACACACACACACATATATATATATATATATATATATATACATATATACATATATACATATATACATATAGATAGATAAATAGATAGATAGATAGATGTGTGTGTGTGTGTGTGTGTGTGTGTATGTATATATATATATATATATATATATATATATATATATTATATATATACATATACATATAAATAGATAAATAGATTAGATAGATAGATGTGTGTGTGTGTGTATGTATATATATATATATATATATATATATATTATATATATATATATATATAATATGTATATATGCACATTTATATATATATAATATATATATATATACTAATTATATATATATATATATATATATGCACATTCATATATATATATATATATATATATATATATATATATATATATATATATGTATATATATATATATATAATATATATATATATAATATATATATACATATGCACATTTATGTTATATATATATATATATATATATATATATATATATATATATATATATATATGCACATTTATATATATATATATAATATATAATAATATATATAATAATATAATAAGCACACACACATAACACAACACACACACACACACACACACACGCACACACACATAACACAACACACACACACACACACACAAGGAAAAAGAGAATTTTAAATTCTTTTACATTAACAACATTTTGTACATATGAATGATTCATTCAGAAACCGCAGTGTTTGCCTTACATTCTTCAATAAAGTGAATTTGTCGTGCTAGAACATAGCTTCCGGCAGAAAGCAACTAATGTATTACAGTTGTTAATTTCCTCTCTCTCTTTTCCGTCTCGAGATAAAGAGTATTTCATTTCGTTAATCGTTCAACCGATAGGCCTACCGTAATATTCACCAAAGTATTATCCTTTTATTTTTAGAGACAAAACGAAATTATAAGCCGACATATATCTATTCTATCGCACTGTGTATTATAAGACGAACATCCTTCATACATTTGTAACCTTTATAAGACTTTAACTAAAAACAAACTTTATAATTCGTGCCTGGCTTTAACCCAAAGCTCCTTCTTCCTGCCATAGTTGAATATCCGCAGAACCGTAGCTTCCGGTACCTCCAGATCTCCACTCCATGCTACTGAACTGGGAATCGGCTGGGGACACCCAATACATTAATCGGAAACGCCATAGCATGAGGAAGATGAAGTATATGCGGCTATTCCTGGCACTCCCTTCATCGTAAGGTTTAAATGTCAAACGCCCACGTGTAGCATCAGACCGCCCACGTGACTGCAATCCGCCAACGCTCATCTGGTCGTTGCACGTGATTTGCCTTCATACGCCCATGTTTATGCCTGGCGCTGCCCACGTGGTGTGCCATGCATCAACACGTCCACATCTGCATGTGTGTATGTGTGCGCACAAGCACACACATACAAGACGAGAGATGAAGAAGAAAAGAGAAGAAGAAAAAAATAGAAAAAGAAGAAAAAAATGACAAAGGAGAAAAAGAAAAAAAAGAGGACAAAAGGAAAAGAAGAAACAAGAAGAAAAAGAAAAAAGAAGAAGAAAAGGGAAAAAAAAAGACAAGAAGAAAAAGGAAGAAAGAATTAGAAGAAGAAAACAAAACAAAAAAAAGAATAAAAAGAAAAAAACAACAACATGCATGCACTATGTACACACCCACACTCACCCAAACATAGAGACATGTACATAGGCATACACATACATGCAACCACACACATATATACACAGGCACATGTACACATATGAAAAAAAAATCCTTTTTCCTGACTATTCCTCGACTGACGTCCATATGTGGTTTATCGTTGCCATATACACATTTTGTCAGCACGCACTTACATATATTTTTTTTCCGTATCATACACCCACGCACCAAGGATGTTTAATATCTCTCTTCCATCATATTAAGAATTCAGTGCAAAGTACATTCACCTCCACATGGACGAACACAGTATCATAAAATACCCAGTGCCATTTACATACAGCATTCCAGTCGTATAGCAATGCGTTCAATCAATCCACAGTATCAAAGCCCTTTGGTTTGTGCGTTGTGTGATTAGATTAAACCTGATAATGATGATGATAGTCATGATAATCTTTATGATTGTCAGTGTTGTTGTGATGATGATGATGATAGTAATGTTACAAGATAGATAATAATGAGAATGAGAATATTTCAAAAACTGAAATATTGATAATGATAATGATAAAGATAACGATGATGACGATGAACATTATAATGATTATGATAATGATAATAATGAAAAAGGGTGATAGTGATTATAATGATGATAGTGGTAATAACAAGAATGATAGTGATAATTATGATAGTAATGATAATGATGATTATAATAGTAATGATAATGATAATAATGGTATTTGCTATCTCAATAATAATGATAATAATGATTATAATGACAATGATAATAGTAAAAATGATAATGATAATGCTAACAACAATAATAATAATAATAAAGATGATAATAATATTAACAGCAATGATAATGGTGATAATAGCAACAAGAATGTAATAATGATGGCAATGACTATAATACTAATGATAATGATAACAATAATGATAACAGGAATGATAACAATGATAGTGATAATGTTGATAATAGTATTGGAAATAGTAATAATGATAATGACAATTATGGTGATATTTATGGATATTATGATAATAGCGGGATTGGTAGCAATAATAAACAAATATTATGATAATGATAATAATTCTAACAATAAAGACATGAACAACTCTTGGTATCTTTATCATTATTATCATTATCATTATCATTATCGTTAATGTTATTTTTATCATCATCACCATCATCCTTATTATCCTTATTATTACTGTCCTTATGATCAATACTACTATCATTATCATCATGACTTCCATTGTCATCAATATCATCATCATCATCATTATCATTTTCATCATCACAATCATTAGCATCACTACTCTCACCATCATTTACATCATTGTTATGATCGCTAGCACCATTGATGTTTTTATTCTTTTCAATGATTCGCAACACCTCCTCGTTGTAAGAAAACTTGTGATTTTCCTTATTTTTCTCTGATCGCTTCTACCTCGGCAACGTGCAAGTTTGAATTCGTTGCAGGGCGTAGGTGGCGCTGCAGAATAGACGTTCAGATGTGAGAATGGAGTCAATAACTTCTTATTTATGCTTGTATGCATGCATCCATACGTGGACATATTCACATATACAATTTTTATCATTGTTGATATTTTCCTCATTGTCAATATCATCGTTATTATCATTATTATTATTATTATTATTATTATTATTATTATTATTATTATTATTATCATTATTATTATTATTATTATTATTGCCAAAATCATTATTATCATTATCATTATTATCATTATTGTCATTATTATTAGTATCATTATCATTATTATTATCATCATCATCATCATCATCATCATCATCATCATCATCATTATCATTATCATTATCATCATCATCATCATCATCATCATTATAATCATTATCATAATTATTATCATTGTTAGTATCATTATCATCATTACCATCATTATCATGGATAATGATGATGATACTGATAGAGACACTACTACCAATAAAAAT
>NW_028234418.1:25169661-25172161 GCF_977035675.1 Penaeus japonicus
GAGGTCATAGGGTAGTCTTTTATCCATTCCATATAAACGAAAATGTGGGGTATCACCTAAGGAAGAATGGAATGTACTATTAATACAAGACTGGATTGTCAATAGCGATTCATCCCATGTGTCCGATGTCGCATCAACAAGCAATCTCATTAATGAGAGGATGTAGGAGTTGAGCCTTTCTGTAATACCATTACTTTGTGGGCGGTAAGGGAGAATGTTAACACGAGTTACATTCATGATATCACATAACTTATCCATGACCTTGTTATGAAATTCAGTCCCGTTATCAGTTGAAAAATACATGGGGGCTGAATGTCTATGACAGAAGTCGTGAAAAGCATGTGCAACAACATTTGCTGTTTTGTTGGGCACGGGGACGAGTTCACAAAAACGAGTGAAGTTATCAATGAAGACTAAAATATAACGATTACCATTGCGAGAAGGTAGAAAACCTGACGATGTGTCGCAAGAGACTTTCTGGAAAGGAAAGTCTGGAATGTCATATTTCAATGCAGGGGCTGGGTCATTGGTATTTCCCTTGTAATATGGGCATTGCTTACAAGAGTGAACATGCTTAGCAACTTTGCTAATAAGGTGTGGGAAGAAGAAGCGTTGCTGAGCTAAGTGAATTGCCTTATACTTACCACAGTGTGCAGCTTCTTTCGACTCATGGAAAAGAGGAAGGATTCGACCTTCAAGGGATTCAGGAATAACTACAAGCTTACGAGATGCCTTGAGCTTTCTTGTCCTATATCGAGACTTGTAGCAAAGTAGACCGTTAGCATCGAGGTAAAGTTGATTTACTCGAACATGTCTGCTAGGGGGAGGTCTTTCATTCCTTTCTAAAGCTTGAATTAAGGGGCCGTACAGATTATCATTACGTTGCGCTATCCGGATCTCGTCCTCCGTGGGTGGGTCCATGGGAGGTACGGCTGGGGCAGCCAAGACCGGGGCGGTAACAGAATGAATGGGGTCGGAACGGCGATCATTAACATGTGCAGACCTGATCTCGTCCTCCGAAGTCTTAACGGTAGGCGTGGTAGTATTTACCAAGATCGGTGCAATGTCAGAGAATTTCACCTTGCGGGAGGCAAAGGTGGGCGAGGAGCTAGATTCAGGCAGGTTGTGAGCGTCAGAGAGAGGAGCGCGTGATAGCGCGACGGCAACGACATTTTGTTTCCCGGGTAAATAAACAATGGTGACGTCAAACTCTGCAAGAATTTCAATTGCGCGGGCGCGTCGTCCATGAGGGTCCCTACCCTTAAATATGGACGTGAGGGGGGAATGATCAGTGTGCACTTCTATCTGATATCCCAAGATTAGCTCTCGAAAATGACGGAGGGCCCATGTGATACTGAGAAGTTCACGGTCCGTCGTGTGATAGCGTTTTTCCGCTGAATTGAGGGCGCGACTTGCAAAAGCAATGGGCTGCGTTTTTCCAGAATGGCCATGTTTCTGGTGGAGTACTACTCCGAGCCCGAGGTTTGAGGCATCAGTGGTGAGGACAAAAGGCAAACTGAAATCGGGGAAGGCTAAGAGTGGAGCCTTAATTAGTCGCGATTTAAGAGTTGAAAATGCGGCTTTTTCCTCGTCTGTCCACTGCCAAGTAGTATCCTTTATAAGGAGATGGTTAAGCGGTGTCGCGATGGACCCGTAACCTTGAATGAACGGCCTGTAAAAACCTGAAAGGCCTAAAAATGACTTCAATTCCTTCTGGTTCTTAGGTGTTGGAAAGTCGGCAATGGCTTTAACTTTTGAATCATTAGGTGCAATACCTTTAGATGACAAGGTATGGCCTAAGAATTCTAACTTAGACTTGAAGAACTGACACTTGCTAGGTTGAATACATAATCCTGCAGTTGATAGCCTATTGAAAACCTGGCGCAATTTCTTCTCGTGTTCAGAGAGGGAGGGTGAGCAAATTAAAATATCATCTAAATACACGAGGACCTGATCATTAATTAATCCTGATAGTACAAGTGACATTAATCTGCTAAATGTGAGGGGGGAATTGCGAAGGCCAAAAGGGCATACTAAAAATTCAAAGTGTCCCATATGAGTCGAGAAAGCCGTATATGGCACGCTTTCAGGAGCCATAGGAACTTGCAGGAAGCCTTTAGCAAGGTCAATAGTTGAAAAAATCTTATTATTAGAGCCAATGTCTTGCAACAACAATCTAAGATTAGGAATTGGGAATGGTTCTGGCACTGTTACTTTATTCAACTTGCGATAGTCGACCACTGGGCGGAAAGTACTATCCTTCTTTGGAACAAGGAGGAGGGGAGAGGCCCAGGGTGAATTGCTTGGTTGAATAAGATTCATGTCTAACATTGTTTTAACTTCCTTTTCCAAGGCCTGTCGCTTCGAATGAGGGATCTTATAACTCAGTATGTACGAAGGCTTAGCATCAGGCTCGAGGGTAATGGAGTGTTGAAGCAATGTTGTTTTTCCGATAGGACGGTCCTTGGTTGGCAGTACGCTTGGGAATTGTTTAAATAAG
>NW_028234418.1:25199661-25202161 GCF_977035675.1 Penaeus japonicus
AGAAAAGTTCAGTAACCTTTCGGTAGAGACAAAAAAGCTTATGAAACAGTGGAGGGACATGAAAGTAACATCAATCAGAGACAAGATAGAATCATCAGATATGACTAAGACGATAAACAAGAAGAAGAAAGAAGATGAGTGCAAATTTAACATACAGAAAATAATGAAGCTCTGCTTTCCGGCACCAGCCTTAAGGTAACAAAGAGGAGGCTCGGAATAGGGAAAAATCAAATATATGCAGTAAAGAAACCCAATGGAGAGATGACATACAATATAAACAAAATTATCAAAGTAATAGAAGACTACTATTGCGACCTATATCACTTAAACGACTAACCACGTACGGAGACAAACACAACAATTGAAGACGCTCCAAATATTATGGTAGAGGAAGTAAAAAGGGCACTAAAAGGCATGAAAATAAGAAAAACACAAGGAGAAGATGGCATTAGTGTAGATCTTATTCAGGATGCAGGAGAGATTGGCCAATCTTTTTAACAAAGGTCTAAGGCAAAATCCCAAAATCCTGGAAAAACACAATAATCATTTTAATATACAAAAAGGGGGACACAAAATACTTAAAGAATTACCGACCTATAAGCCTCCTTTCAGTAATATATAAACTGTTCACAAAAATGATTACAGCTCGCATCACCGATACATCAGATTCAAATCAACCCAGGGAACAGGCACGGTTCCGCAGCGGATTCTCAATTACAAACCATATCCACTAACCCAAATAAAAGAGAAAACAAACGAATATAGGAAGCCCCTGTGTATGACGTTCGTAGACTATGAAAAGGCATTCGATTCGGTACAGATAGCTGCAGTACTAGATACAATTCGTAAGCAAGGAGTAGAGGAAATATATTGCAGATTATTAGAGGATATATAAAGAGATGGCAAAGCGACCATCAAAATACATGCAGAAACCAATAAAATACCAATAAAAAAGGGTGTTAGGCAGGGCGACACCATCTCACCGAAGCTGTTTACAGCTTGCTTGGAGGAAGTATTCAAGAAGTTAGATTGGAAGGAGGAGGGGATTAGATAGGGAATGAGCACTTAAGCAATCTAAGATTTGCGGATGACATTGTTCTTTTCGGCGAGTCAGCAGATGAATTGCAACAATTACTAAGCGATTTGAATAGGGAAAGTCTGAAGTTGGCCTAAAAATGAACTTGAAAAAGACTAAAGTCATGTTCAACAGTCAAACCCAGTTAAGCAAAAACAAATACAGGGCGAGGTACTAGAAGCAGTGAACGAGTATGTATACCTAGGGCAACTCAGCAAGACGAGTACATCCTGCGAAGCCGAGATAAAACGGCGAATCAGGCTAGGATGGAGTGCCTTCGGTACGCATAGTAATATATTACGAGGCCGCCTGCCACTATGTCTAAAGAGAAAGATTTTTGACCAATGCGCCCTCCCCGTCATGACATATGGGTCAGAAACATGGACTACGACCAAAGTACTCGAGAGGAAATAAGTAAGTGCTCAAATAGGAATGGAAAGGCTTATGCTAGGAGTTACCTTAAAAGACAAGAACACACACACACACATATATGTATGTATCTATGTATATATATACATATAAATATATATATATATATATATATATATATATATATATATATATGTACATACATATATATACATATATATATATATATATATATATATATATACATATACATATATGTATATATATGTGTGTGTGTAAATATGTATTTATATATATGTATATATATACATACATATATGTAGATATGTATTTATATATGTATGTATATATTTATATATATACATACATGTATATAAATATATATATATACACATTAATATATACACACATATATGTATATATATGTATATATATGTAAATATATATGTATATATATATGTAAATATATATGTATATATATGTAAATATATATGTATATATATATATATACACATATATACGCACATTAGTTTATCTATATAAAATTTTAAACACACCTACAAACACACGCACAATATATGTATATATATATATATATATATATATATATATATATATATATATATATATATATATATGACCGAATATATATCTAACAGTTAACAGCACAAATGTCTGACCTGAGAAAATATGATCAAGTTACAATACACAGATGTGATCTTCTTAATTACCGGGTTTCGCACATCACCCCGGGATCGGACAAAGACACGTCACAGGCAGCACCTGCGACTTTGGCCCTTCTTGAGAATCTGGTCATTTCCGCATCACAGGAAAATCACCCTCAAAGGCTGATCGAAGGGCGTACCTATTAAATGCGGTGTCCCGAAGCCAGCCAATCAGGAAATAGCGACGTAGGCTAACACTTGGACAAGTCCCACCTATTTTTCCTGTAGACGGGTCATCGCCCCGCCTAGCGAGCCGGTCTGAGATGTGCTGACGGTAGCAAGGTCACATTGGGTCTTCTGACCTCAACCGCCTACACCGACCTATCACACA
>NW_028234418.1:25227161-25232161 GCF_977035675.1 Penaeus japonicus
AGCCAGGGTCATCATCATCATTGCAACTATTACTTGAATTCTATCTTTCCTAGAATAAGATTTAAATTTTCTGCTTAATCATTATTTCTTAAAAGAAAAGGATATTTCAAGGTTCGCGATTGCAATAATACGTTGTTGTTTTTCTCTTCCCAGACCCTTCTTGCGTAATTAGTGGTATTCAGTTTAAATATTTAATTCCCGAACCCAGACACTGACTAAAAAGACAGGTATCCCCCCCTCATCTCCCTCCCCCGCCTTCATTCAGTCGCGCTTCCTCATTCAATCTCTTTCCCTTCCTCATTTATTCACCTTCCCTTCCTCTTGCTTAACTCTCTGTTTTCCCTTTCTTCTTTAACAATACAGAATCTTATCCCATACATTATCGACGAAGATTAAAAGAGGGAGAGAGGGCGAGAAGGAGAAATAGAGAGAGAGAGAGAGAGAGAGAGAGAGAGAGAGAGAGAGAGAGAGAGAGAGAGAGAGAGAGAGAGAGAGAGAGAGAGAGAGAGAGAGAGAGAGAGAGAGAGAGAGAGAGAGAGAGAGAGATTGAAAGATAGATGGATAGCGAGATAGACAGAAGATATATATATAGATAGATAGATAGAGAGAGAGATAGAGAGATAGAGAGAGAGAGAGAGAGAGAGAGGAGAGAGAGAGAGAGGAAGACTATAGAGGTGAGGAGATGACCCAGAGGGGCCGGTTTGGGGAGCTGCATCTCGTCGAGATAGATGAAGAGGAAGCTGTAGGAGGGAGGGGTGAATTAGGATCTGGGATAGAGTCTTGATATCTGATGGATGTTGCGGGATGGCGGTGAGAGGAAGAGAGATGTGGGGGAGAGTGACAGAGAGGCGAGGGTGGGAGTTACGAGTGGATATGATCGCTTGTGCGAGGATAGGAGGAGAGAGAATGGATGAATGAAGGTGGAGATGGAGGACTCCGCGGATGATGCGAGGTGAAGGGAGATGAGGAGATGGGGGAGAGGACTGAGAATGGAGAGAGGGAAGGATTATAGGTTAGGATGAGGATCCGGAAGAGAGACTGGATAGACGGAGAATAGAGAGAGGCGGAGGATGGGTTGAGAAGCGAGACTGACATGACGGTATGGAGATGATGGATGTCGAGGGGTACCGAGAGACAAGACTGAGACAGATGCGGAGGTGAGAGGGAGAGGGGGGGGGGGAGAGAGAGTGTGAAGCGAGGAGAGAGCGAGTAGAGATGGGGCGATTTGACGAGAGGTCCAGGATGATCGGAGAGGGACACATCCTCCGTGACGTGCACGCGGGGGAGGCGAGAGAGGAGGATAGAGAAGTAAGAGAGAGATAGAAGGAACCACAGCGGGCAGCGACAGGACACAGAGACAGCGCAGAGATGCGCGAGAGGAGATGTGAGGAGAGATGGAGAGAGAGAGAGAAGAGAGAGGTGAGAAGAGAGGAGAGAGAGCGAGAGATGGGATAGGAAGAGGGGGGGGAAGGGAGGAGGAGAGGAGACGAGAGAGAGGGAGGGAGGGAGTAAGGGGAGAGAGAAGAGGGGAGAGGGGGAGAGGAGAGAAGAGAGAGTGGCGCGTATCGGCGATCTAGCTATGATTGCGGTCGAGGGAAATGAGAGGTTCCCGAGGAGAGAGAGCCTGGAGACTGACAACGAGCGAGAGAGGAGGAGGAGGAGAGAGAAGAGAGAGGCGACCGAGAGCTTAAGATTAGAGATAGCTCGATCGCATCAAAACCGAAGCTCGATCCAGAGCGACGAGCGAAAATAGACAGAAGATAGATAGATAGATAGATAAACAGAGATGGATAGATAGATAGAGAGAAATAGACAAGAGATAATTAGATAGATGTAAAGACGATAGTTAGATAGATAGAGAGACTTGACTGAAGTTAGTATGGATAGATAGACCATAGCCGATAGATAGCTAGAGGAACGGTACCGCAGATCGATGCTCGATAGAGAGAATAGACAGCAAGATGAAAGTTAGATAGCTAGAAGATAGAGAGAGAGAGGGAGAGAGAGTGAGAGAGAGTGAGAGAGGCGGAGGAGAGAGAGAGAGGTGTGAGAGAAGAGTGTAGTGTGAGAGAGGAGAGAGTGGGGGGAAAGGAGATGGGAGGAAAGAGATGAGAGGTAGCGAGGGCGGGGGAGGACGAGAGTCGAGAGAGAGAGAGAGAGAGAGAGAGAGAGAGAGAGAGAGAGAAGGAGAGAGAGAACGGACAGGAAATGAACCAACACCAACTTGCCTCTACAACAAAAAACAAAAATACAAAAAGTAGCCAACCACAACGCGTACATTGCCTGCCTGTGCTTGCTGTGCCCCGCGTCCGTGAAGGTGTCAGAGCGTTGTCCGAGGAGCTAGCCTGGTGGACCGTCCTGTAGGAGTACGTGCCTCTGGGGGCCGCCGCCACGCCACTCTCCAGCGCTACCAACACCGCCGTCGCCACCAACACTGACACCTGTTGGAAGGGGTGGGGGATTAATAAGGATATTCATATTTTCTGTTGAGCTGATGTGTGTGTGTGTGTTGATATATATATATAGATATATATTAGAATATGGTTATATTTGATATATAGAGTTATATTAAATTATATAGATATGTATATTTATTTATATATTGTGTGTGTGTCTGTGTGTGTGTAGGAAATAATATCATCTATAATCTGTATTTTTAGAATGTATATCTATTATATCTATACATATATATTATATATATATATATATATTTATAAATATAAACTAATTATATATATATATATATATATATATTCACACACTAAAACACCACAACACATATCTATCTCTATAATATATATATATAATTATTATATCTATTTATATATATATATATATATAAATGTAAATATATAATATACCTATCTACTGTATATATATATATTTATATATATATTACTTTATATATAATATATATATATATTATATATATGTCTAATATCTATATATATATCTATATTATATATATTATTTATATATATTATATAAATATGACGTCTATGTCTATCTATAATGTAAATATATAATATATATATATTATGATATATATATATATATAGATCGATATATATATACATATACTCGAATATTCAATATATCTATATTATATATATAATTATTATATAAATATATATATATGTATATATAACTAAATATATCTCCATATATATGATATGTATATATAATAATATATATATATAATATATATATAATATATATAGATTTTATGATATATATATATATCTATATATATATAGATATATATATATAATTTCTATATATGTATATATATACATATACATATATTATGTATATATATTAATTTATTTATATATATACATTATATATATATATATATATATATATATTATATATATATTTATATTCTATTATATATATATACGTCTATGTTATTTCTAGATATATATATGTATATATATAATATATATATATAATATATTATTATCTCTTCTCTATATTTTATATCTATATCTCTATTGACACTCTATATATATATAGTATATATATATATATATTATATATATATATATAATTATATATATATATATTTATATTTATTTAAGCATTTGAATCATAGACGCTTGCGTAGCACAATCTAGGTATAGGGAAAATTACGATTGATTGAAAACAGCATACCTGAAACCAAATGGCTACCCAAATAATTCAGTTCTCAGGGAACTACCAAAGGACAGAAATCAGAGGAAGACCTATAACCATGAATAAAACACAAGCAAGGCTACCACAACGCGCAAAACAACAACAAACAACACAGGAACTGTCGTCGTGGGTGGAGCCACAGTGACGCATGCAACCCCAAGGTCGCTCTCGTGTTATGTCACCGGAATGTGTGGGCCGCTGCGCCTGGGGGTTCGGGATCCCATTATTGGGGTTAGGGATCGGGGGTGGATGGATGTGGTTGTGTGTGTAGAAAGAGAGATTGAGAGGGGGGGCGATAGAGAGCGAGAGACAGAGACAGAAAGATACAGAGAGAAAGAGAGAGACTGGTCGAGGAGAGGATGACATATAGATAGTATAAATCTATATATATATATATATTATCTATTTATATATATATAAATATATTATATATATAGAAGAAGAGAGAGAGAGAGAGAGAGAGAGGAGGAGCGAGAGAGAGAGAGAGAGGAGATCGAGATGGAGAGAGACAGAGCAGAAGAGAGAAAGCTAGGAGAGATCAAGGAGACGAGAGGAAGGAGAGCGTCGCAGAGACAGCCAGAACAACGATAGACAGACAAGAGCAAACTGTGAGGGAGAAGAGCCAGGACCGACAGAGGAGAGACGCTAATGAGGAGAGAGAGAAGATGAGAGAGAGAGAGAGAGAAGAGGAAAAAGGAAAAGGGAGGGGGGGGAGGAAGGGGGGGGGGGGGGGGAGGGGGAAGGGGGAAAGAACGAGAGGAATCAATAATAATATAATTATAAAGAGAGGCAGCAAACGGGATGCGGGGCGGCGGACACGGGAGCACGAAGCGAGAGAAAGGAAGAGGGAGGGGGTGGGGGGACGAAAGCCCTCTATATAACTAAAATATTTGGAATATACAGACTGACTGAGATATCGAAGTCGCAATCACTGACACCTGATCTTGCCTCCTACTTATACGTATCGCTATCGTGTTTTATACTGTGATCATTGCTTATTATCTAGTGGGCCTTGAGTACATTAACGTAATCTGTCTATCGTGTTGAAACCGTTTGCAAAGTGCCCTATTCCTATTTTGTGTGGGTTTTTAGTTTCTTAATTCTAAGTCACCCATCACAGGTAGACAGATATATAGATATACGTATAGAAGGATAGATAGATAGATAGACAAATAAATAGGTAGATATATATATAGAGATTAAAAAAAAAAAAAACTTTATATATATTTTTTTTTTTAATCTCTCTATATATATCTACCTATTTATTTGTCTATCTATCTATCTATCCTTCTATACGTATATCTATATATCTGTCTACCTGT
>NW_028234418.1:25239661-25241026 GCF_977035675.1 Penaeus japonicus
CACCCACACAAATAATCACATGTGATATGCATATATATATATTATATATATATATATATTATATATATATATATATATAATATATATATTATATCTATATTTATATATATATATACTTATAGTATGTATATATATATATATAATTCTATATATATATGTATATATATATATATTTTTTATATATATATATATGCACAACAATGAGAGAGATGGTAGGAATGCAGTAACGCCATTTAGGTAAAAAATTATCTATTTTTCTATATCAAATGCTTCATGCATTTACCACTTTTCACATAGATCTATCCTCAGCTAACTGTTTAGTGGACTTGATTTCTAATTCATTGAGTGCCCACGTGAATTGTCTGTGAATCCTCGCTATCACTGCCTCTGCTATGAGCCCGCATGGTGGTTGTAAGGCATTGCGTTAGACAATTTATTAGTGGTGGTCGTGTAGTGTGATATATTATAATATATATATATATATATATATATATATTATATATATATATTTATATATATCTATGTGATGAGTGGTGTGTGTGTGTGTGTGTGTGTGTGTGTGTGTGTGTGTGTGTGTGTGTGTTTGTATATTTATATATATATATGTATATATATATATATATAAATATATATATATATATGTTTGTGTGTGTGTGTGTGTGTGTGTGGTTGTGTGTTGTGTGTATATATTTATATATTATATGTATCTCTCTCCCCTCCTGCAGTGCCGAAACAGGGGCCACTGATCGGCCGCAGCGGCAGGGATTCTACACCAGAGTGGCGACGACCAGCCAAGGAACGAAGCGGCCACGATATGTTATATTATTATTACTACGAGGACGATGAGATGACAACGATGGAAGTGTATGATAACGCGGATGACGAGAGGGAGGATGACGATGAAGAGGAGAGTACGATGGAGAGGAATGACGACGATGAGGATGATGAAGACGAAGACGAAGGAGAAGAGAGCCAGAAGAAGAGGATTCTGAAGACTCAGAGAAGGGGACGATCGTCCTCGGAGGAAGGGGACGATCGTCCTCGAGGAGGGGACGACTTCATCTCAGAAGAAGGCGCGACTCGTCCTCGGAAGAATGGGGCGAGTCCTGCAAGCGAGAAGGGGACAGCGAATCTTCTGCGAGGCGGAGACGTTTTGAAGACTCTCCTTCCTCGTCCTCTTGTCGAGAGGAGGCGGCGACGGAGGCTTCGAGTCGCCAGTTGGGGCAGACGGGAATACAAAGCCCCTTTGGCCGCACTCCGAGGCGGTCACGGACACGCGAGGTCAAGAGGAGAAGAGAAACTTTTCAGGACTGTACAAGAAGCAGGCGGAGCTATCCGTCAATGCCCCCGACCATGAGCTGTGGC
>NW_028234418.1:25313626-25321126 GCF_977035675.1 Penaeus japonicus
ATGGAGCTCTGGCTCCCGTACCATAGCTGTCAGCATGGCCACCCAAGGGTCGTTAGGATCTGGTAGATCCTGAGCATCATGGTCATCACCCTCCTCCTCATCAGTGGGTGCATAGGACAACTCTTCTGGAGGATGATAGCGCTTCAGATGGTTGAGGTGAGCCTTCAACTGGATCTCCGTGTTGATATCCTGTATCTCAAAGGACACTGGACCCAAACGCTTGATAATCCGGGCAGGACCGCGCCATTTCCCAACCAAAGAAGGTGAACCTCCTATGTGATGTCGGTGCTCAAAGTACCATACTATAGAACCTTCTACTGGCTGGAAATCAATCTTCTTGTCACGGTCGTAGTAGGCTCCATAGGTAGAACGAGCTTCCTTTGAGGCCTCCACAGCTGCACGGCGTGGTTCTTGCAGTCGCTCCTGAAGATTGATGTTCTCTGCAAACACGGCTTCATTGGTGAGACCGATGGGGAAGTTTGCATGTCGGCCAGTGAGCAAATACAGAGGTTGCTCACCTGTTGACCTATGGAGAGCAGAATTGATTTGCAATCGTAGTTCCGGGATGAATTGATACCATGCTCTTGGACGACTGCCTACCAGAGTGGTGAGAGCGGATTTGACCACACGATTGGTTCGTTCCACCATTCCATTTGCTTGAGGGTGGTAGCGAATGGTATAATGGTTAGTAGCATGCATCATCTCAGTCAGTTCTCGGAACAGGCGGCTGACAAACTGGACCCCATTGTCTGTTTGAATCACTCTCGGTGGGCCAAAAATGGTAACCCAATGATCGAGGAATGCCCGGTGAACATTTGCTGCAGTGATCTTCCTTAGTGGGACTATCTGGATGTACCGTGAGTGTTGGTCGAGTATAGTTAAGGCCCATCGGACAGGAACACTTGGGCCAAAGTCCATTATATCCATAGAGACACGCTCTAATGGAAACTTTGCTAATGGAGTTTCAGCCATTGGCACTTTCTGTTGGCTACCACGAGATTGCTGGCAAATCTCACAGCCTTCCACATACTGCCGGGCACTTTTAAGCATGTTTGGCCAGTAGAACATCGACCTGGCATTTTGGAATGTTCGATGTATGCCCGGATGTGAAGCTAGTGGGGGTAAATGTGCTGCTTTCATGGCAGAATTCCTCAGATTTTGTGGTACAACGAGCTGGTAGCAGATACGATCTGGGAAGTGCCTTAGTCGATAGATAACATCATCTTTTAATTCAAAGTCGCTAAGTGGAAGTGGCAGCTTTTTCTTTGGTAATGTTCCATCAGACAAGTACCGTCGAATATCAGCAAGTTGGGGGTCAGCTTTCTGCTCCTCTGCAAGTTTCTCAGGAGAAAGTTCAGTAATCTTGAGATGGGCTATTTGACGAGATAGGAGGTCTGGAACGAAATTTGTAGGCCCTTCTTTGTAGCGTATAGTGAAGTTATAAAATGATAAATCATGAGCGAACCTGGTCATCCTGGGCGATTTGGTTTTCCTTGAGAAAACGTATACAAGTGGGCGGTGATCGGTATACACTATAAAGTGCCTCCCATACAGGTAAGAGTCGAACACCCTTACTCCCTCCACAACAGCAAGAGCCTCCATATCAATGACCGGGTAACGGGTCTCGGCATCTCGTAACTTCCTACTGTAATAAGCTACTGCATGAGGGGTTTCTGTACCATCCCGCTGCATGAGGCAAGCACCAAGAGCTATCTTAGAGGCATCTGTGTGGAGTTCAAACTCCTTAGAAAAGTCAGGTTGACGTAGAACTGGTGCTGAAGTAAGCTTTTCTTTCAGAGTCTCAAAAGCTGCTTGCTGTTCTGGTCCCCAACTCCAAGTTTGGTGCTTCTTTAGCAAAAGATGTAAAGGTGATGCCAGGGTTGCATATCCTGGTATATGTTTCCGAAAGAACCCTGTAGCACCTAGGAACCGTCGAACTTCTCTGACTGTCCGGGGTGGTGGTGTCTGGGATATAGCAAACACCTTCTCACGATTTGGTGACACTCCTTCCGGTGATATCGTGAAGCCAAGGAAGTCAATTGTTGTGGCGGCAAACTGGCATTTTTGGACATTCAGCTTTAGACCTGCTTTGGAAAGTAGTTGTAGGGTCTCCTCGAGATCTTTTAGATGCTGAGCAAAGTTGCTGCTATAGATGATTACATCATCCAGATAGGCTAAGGTATGACGTCCTAGCACTGATGACAACACAACATTCATGGTTCGTTGGAACGTAGTAGGAGCGGTAGATAAGCCAAAAGGAAGGCGACAAAACTGGAAGAGCCTATACCCATCAGAGAAAGCGGTTTTTGGTCTATCCAATGGCTCCACTTCTACGCTCCAATATGCAGCACGTGCATCCAGGGTTGTGAAAATACTCTTGGGTCCCAATTCATCAATCAACTCATCAATGCGAGGCAGTGGATAAGAGTCACCCTTTGTCACAGCATTGAGTCCACGATAGTCAACACAGAAGCGAAGTGCACCACCCTTCTTTTTCACCAAGGGGATGTTGAAGCCTCGATAACACCTGCTCGGAGCATGGAGTTGCATTGTTCCTTTATTACTTGTCGAGTTGACTGGGGTAACCTCCACTGCCGTATACGAACGGGCTGGGCATCACCAGTGTCAATCTGGTGCTTGATGCCAGGCACAAGACCAACCGTCTCCTCACCACCACTGAAAAGACTCCTATAACGACAGAGAACCTGTGTGAAATCATGGCACTGGGTGTCATCAAGGTGGCTCAAATCTGGTTGGAATTCAGTGTCTTCTACAGGCTCTACCTCAAAGATATCAGCAGCTTCACAGGCAGAGATAGCAATGGAGGGTGGTAGCTCAGCTTGCTCAACCTCCAGGTCACTATCATAACCAAAGTCCTCTACACCATAGAAGTGATCAAAGGCATCTTCCTCCCAGTCAAAATCCGAGTCCTTCAGATCACTTTCTTCAGAGAAACCTGCCTCGACAGGGCAACTGCTAGTCCTGGCGACGGCTTCTGCTGGGGATGCCTGAGATTCCTGTGGTGACAAGGTACTACTGTAGACGGCTTCAATTGGCTCAGCCATACCGAGTCGAGTGCCATTGTGGAGGGTGAGTGGTCTTTGTGAGGAATTCACAGCCCACACAGAACAACGGCGACTCTTAACGGTGGTAACTGTAAATGGTACCACTAGCGTCTCTGCTACTGTTGGAGTTACCAAAACATCACCATCTGCTGGGGTGGAGCGAGCGATGCAACCATCCAGAAAGCATCCCATGTGAGGCGGAATCTCTGTCTTGTGAATAAGGTGTACTGCAGATACTCTCCCGGTGTCTTGGTCAGGCTCTCTGATGGCAACCTCTTCTGTGGGCGACAGTTTCTTGGTGCACGTGGATGAGCAGACTTTAAGGGAATCCGTATCAGTATACACTACAGAGAACACACGTCCCTCCATAATGAGCACTACGCAGTTAGTGCTAGCATCAGATGAAAGGCTGAAATCAATTCTGTGGAGTAGGTCCATTCCTAAGAGAATATCGCCAGGGTAAGAAACATCCACTAGGCTTGCCTGATGCTTAATGGTCAAGTTCTCATCAAGGTGAAAGCTGAGGGTAACTTCAGATGTGGTGTAAATAGGTTGACCTGTTACCCCTCGAAGTGCCTTTGTTGGGCTCCTACATCTAAGCTTATCATGAGGATCAATACGTAAAGCAGCACTGGGCTTGATAAGGGTGACAGCTGACCCTGTATCAAGAAAACATAGTAGAATTCGTCCATTAACATTGAGTCCCACGAGTGGTCTTCCCATGGGCCCTGGGGCAGTCACTGTGGAAATTGGTAGGGTTGTCTGGGTACCGACCGTGGCTTGTGCTCCTAGTCGAAGATTCGCCAGTGGGGCTGGGAGCTCTGCCATACTGGCTAGATTGAAAGGGGCACTCTCTAGCAAAGTGGCCCGGTCTTTGACAGCGGAAGCAGGTAAGCAAGCGGGAAGGTGATGCTCTGGTCTTTGCAGAAGAGGAGGCTGCTGCGCGGCACTCAGAAATGTCATGAGTGGCAGTTCTATGATACTCACAAAACCGTTCACGTGATGGCATTGGTTCAGCTCAGTTTGCTGCTAATGGGAAGGCGGATATGTCCCGAGCTCGTGGTGGACGATTAGGGTATCGATGGCCTGGATCATCAAAGTCATTTGGAGACTGATGACGTAATGATGACTTGCCATGATATATACCATTGCGGGAGTTCCATATCCGTTGTGCAGTTTCGGCCACTTGCATTGGGGAACAATCTTCCTTCAAGGCAAGGAAGTCCCAAAGCCAAGCTGGTATTCCAGAAAGGAATACCCGACGAATTAGCTCAGAAGGATCCCCAATGGCTTCTTTATGGTCACGATAACCTTGATAAATTGACCCTTCAAGCTGAATATAAAAATCCATAGGAGCCTGACCAGCAGCCATTTGGTTCTCATACAGAACTTTGTAAAAGTCTGCTGACGTGTAAGTACCACGGAACTTGGTCCGCAGAGAGGCCTTGAAGGTTGCCCAGTCCTGAATTTGGTCGAAAAGGGCAGAGTTAATGATAAGCTCCGCTGGGCCACAACAGTTAGCTCGGGCAGCCTGGATGTATGCCTCACTGGTGGGTGGCTTTACCAAGTTCTCTATGGAGCGGATCCAGCCCTCAATTTCTTGATTTTTCTTTAGCGGCTCTGACGCTGAGGTGTCACCTTTGAAATTAGGCACGGATTCCCTCGCCACAATATAAGAGACACTCTGGGCAGCTCCTTGAGGTAAAGCAGGTCTTCCGCATGCAAAATGTGGTTGGACTGAGGGGTTAGCCTGCCTTTCTCCTGAGTGTTGTTGCTGTCTTCCGCAAACTTCCATCAACTCAGGAAGTTCAGGTGTAGGTGGGTGACTCCGTGGATATGGCTGTGGATGTTGTGAGGATGACGCTCTTCCTTCATAACAGCGAAAACCATTGCTGCATGAGGGCTGAGGGTCAGCTGGCTGTGCGGCTTCTCGACTTCCAGCTCTTTGCCTTTCATTTTCCAGTTCACGCTCTCTCTCTGCTAACTGCCGCTGTAGTGTTCTAATTTGTTCTTGCAGCCGCTGATCACCTTCAGGTTGTTCATTATGTTCAGGGTCTGGCTCCCTCTGCAGGCGTGTCACCTCCTCCTGCCTAAGAAGTCTTTCACTAAATTGTTGTGTCTGGCTCTTGACTTCCTGTAGATCGGCAGAAAGGGCCTCGATCTTTTCCAGGATTTGCGAGAACATGGTGATTTCTTCCTCCATAACATTCACAGCTTGCCTCACGTCGGGACAAGAAGCAGCAACAATAATGGGTAGGTCAGTACTTTCTGAAGCTAAACTAGGTGGTGACTGGCCACGAGAGTTGGGTTGGCTTGATGACCGTAGATTCCTCTGAAGAACTGCTTGGTCGTTCCTACGATGCAGTCTTGATCGGACTTTAGGCATAGTCTGCTATATCCCTTACACATCCGTGTCCAGCACTGCAAGACAAGTTATACTTGCACTTGTCAGAAAGTCAGAAAAGCACTGAAGTCTATCACCGAAAGCGACACTATAAAATCACTCTGATTAGATGAACGCTTCACACTGATTTGCACTTAAATAATACGTCACTGCACTGCACTAAAAATAATTTTCACAAAAAGACTTTCATAGCACACGAACGAAAGTAGCACTTCATAAACGTATACACAGCACTGGTAACGAAATGATAATTCCGAGTAACACCTGTGGGAACAAGCAGGTCAGGTATACATAAGAACATATAAAAGTTTCCCTGAACCTAACGAGAGCCACAAAAATCAGAACTAGGCGAGCAGTTATTAGTAACACATATACATCGAACTCTGTAAAAAGAAGGAATTATGCTGAAACAGAGACTGCTCTTGTAAAACTACAGAATTACTAGCTACCCTGAAAATCTGGAAAAGATAGCATGACAGAATCATATGATATAACTGTGGCTCTCCAATATCCTCGTGAGAGGTTACAAACATCAGTTATATAGCCTACCAGGAAAGAAACTAATTGTGCTGGACATTCTCAGCACATAAAGACCTTTCAGTATAACTCATACGAGAAAAGCTCATAAAACTCAAGTACATCCCACCGCTGCCACCAAAAAGAATGTGGTACTGTAAGGTATACGTCTGTCATGAGGAGCCCGAGATATCGTACCCACACTTCGCGAGGCGAATTAGAGCCACTTGTGAGGCAGGAAATGGCTTAGGGACCAGTATTGAAGGGTCCCGTTCACTCCTCAAAGTCTACGAATCTCAGAGAGTCATTAAAAAAGTGGTAGCGGGCATAACTCCCCGAGATCCCATCAATATTTATTCGTGGGTGTACCATGAGCTGAGTCACTCTTTAAAAGGTCTTTATGGCTCGGCCTAATAATAAAAACAATAAAACAAAAAATGCAAAGAATAAAACGGGAAGTCACTATAATAAAATAAAAGGGCAACGTAAAAGCAAATGAGTGAGCAGAAGGCTCCGAGAAAACTGAAACGGTACAGCAAATGTACCGTCGTGGCAAAAGGCCTTACGTAAGTAAAATATTACGGTAAGACGTAAAAATAAGCAAAAAAAAAGACTAAAATTCAAAGTGACAGTACTAATAGTGACCTCACGAATAAAAAGAGATGATAAAACACCCTGAAGGGGTTAAGCAACACGAAGTCCTGAGGGAACTTCGAGCAATCAGAAACATAAACTAAAACTAGATTAATAAAAACAATAGACAACGTCCAGCAAATGTAACCTAGGCAAGTAATGTAAGAGGGCTCGGTACAACCTTAGGTCAGGTCTCGTCTGTAGCTGCAGTAATCCAAAGGGTTTCAAGCACAAGCAAAAGTCCAGATAGTACTCCTTTATTGGTGTCAGAGCGGATGTTTATATACCCCTCATAGTGACGTCACAACATACAGGTTAAAATACAAAACAAAAGTACAAATAATTAAAATCAATATAAATTAAAAACATCATTCTATACATAAAAGGAAACCAATGGCGAAGTAAAACATTTTAAACAATTAATATAAAAGAAATAAAAACGGGACACCCACAAGCATGACGTCACAGACGTCCGTAAAATAAAGAAATAAGTGCCAAATTCAATTATATAAAATTCAATATTAATAATAATTGAAAAGGAATACATTTAACTATATTTTGATAAGTAAAGAAACATAAAATGAGCTACCGAATAAAAATCAGTATAAAAAGAACGATCAAATAATTCCTTCAGAAAGAAAAGTCGAATTATTTGATGCTACTAAAGTTCTAATTCAAAATAATATTCATAAAATACAAATAATAAAAACGATTCATAAAACATCGGCAAGAACTGTATATAAGCGATACTAGCAATTAAAATAATCGTAAACATACAGAAAACTAAAAAGGGGTAACTCAATAAAACAAACAAAATTAATATATTAAGAAAAATCTCGTGTGAGGGGAGCACAGTCTGGACAACCCTCTGGATTCGTTCCT
>NW_028234418.1:25326126-25328626 GCF_977035675.1 Penaeus japonicus
TACATATATATACACATATATCTACATATAATACCCCCACCAAGATACAATTCGTATATATATGTACATATATATGTACACACACACACACACACACACATTCCATGGTTTCCCCATTTTCCCCTATCTTGGCATTAAAATTAAAATAAGAGCATATACTTGGATAATCTTTAGGTTATATCTGTTGTTTAATTTCCGTATTACAGAAGCTACTCTTTTGCTCACACTGTAGAATTCCCTAATATTCTTTTCGAGGCACTTGTGAACCTACTCCTAATTCTTGTTTGCTATCCAGAACGTTAGGTTTGCGTCCTGGACACTTTTGTTATTACAGCATGCAAATTGGAGTGGATCTCGTAAAGTTTCTACACTGTTGCAAAGTAAGTTTTTCAGGATGCCCTCTAATCATTTCATTATATTTGAAGTTAGGGCTAAAATCGTTCATCACTTTTGGGAAAGCAATTTTTGGAATTGGCTTTATTTCTGATTGCTTCCACTGCCGCGGTACTGCCCCTTGGTCGATGGACTGTTGGAAGAGCTGGCGTACTGGTGCGGCCAGTTGTTGAGCGCACAACCTGAGCGATCTGGCTGGCACTCCGTCAGCCACGTGGCCTTGGTCGCTCGAGCCACCTTCAGGGACCGCACCACTTGCTTGTGGGTCACGATAATCATTTCATCTGGTCTAGATTGTATTTCTGCCATCACGGTATTGCACTCATCACTGATATCTTGTAGAAAAGGAATTCATTTGATTTACATATGTTTCAACATTTTCTGGTTCAGTAGTTTTCAACATCGTGTTATAACCACACAAGGTTTTTAGGGCTTTCCATGCTTGTTTTTAGGGATTTCCATGCATCTTTCACCCTCTATCTTTCCTTTATATAAATTTCCCCATGGTTTATTATTTAGGAAGATAGTTATTTCCCTCGTTGACACTAGCATGTTAAAACAGAAGTTAAAATAAGAATTAAAAATGGGAACTTTTTCTTGAAAATTACAATGGTTAAAATCCCCCATGACTATCACAAAAAAATCAGGACTCTCGGTTTCATATTTGGTCATGCCGCTTTCTAATGTTTCTGCTGCGATCTTTTCATCATCGGTTGCAATTTACACGATAATCAGGATTACCTTACCAAACTCTCAGGGAGGATAAAAGGGACGACAAGAAATAGTAAAAAATCCAATATCTTTATCACAGTGTGTTTCTTTAAAACCAACTTGTGAGCACCACCTGTTATTAGCGTACGCTGCGGCCCTTCCTCCTCGCTCCTTCGCCACACCTGTCCTGTCACCCCGCACGAGTGTGAACCCGTCAATGTTCACGGTCCCGTCTGCGTCTTGATCCTGAAGCCAGGTCTCTGTTAGGCCGATAACTACACTGTCCCTATATTACTGTATGTACTTACAGTGCACAGGACCGTGTGTTGTCAAATATGTTGGTTGGCAGCGGTGTTCTCAAACCACGTCTCCGTGCCCTCGCCCGCACTCCACCTCGTTGCCCAAGCCTCCGTGTATTCCTCGCCCTTGTTTCGTTCCCTTCTGCATCACGGGTCGCCTGCAGTTCCTCTAATCGTTTAATACAGCTTACATGACTTGCAGGTGGTCGCAACGCCAGCAGGGAAACACCCTCGTACCGGATGTTTACATCCTTGGCTGCAGTCGACATCACTGAAGTCACCATCACTAGTGTCCAAATTATGACACACATTAACATCCTTTCCTGTAATCACGATGCTAACGTTACTCTTGACACATTCATAGTCCATGTAAACAACTTGTAACTTTTATTGGGAAGTTTGAAATTAGGTTTTTAGTTAACAAGAGAGCTCCTTCGCCGAGGTAGCCGCAGTGCAGCACCAGGGTATATATATAATTATATATATATATATATATATATATATATATATATATATATATATATATATATATATATATATATATATATATATATACATATCTATATATCATATAAACATATACAGATATATATATCTATATATATATATATATATATATATATATATATATATATATATATATATATATATACATACATATATATATATATATATATGTGTGTGTGTACTGGTAGATATTATAATGGTAATAACAATAAAAATGATAACTATATTGTAACTCATATCATCATTATTCAAATTGTAAACATTTTCACCAAAATCGTCATTAATGTTATGGTTGTTATCATTATCATTATTACTTTTTTCATAATTCATATCATTATTACAATTTTTCTAATTTATCATCAGTATTATCATTTTAATCATCATCAGTATTATCATCATCATTATTGTTTTCATCATTATCAACATTGTCATTATTCTTATCCTTATCCTTATTCTTATCATTATCCTTACAACTTTTGCTCCTAATAAGAAATGTTATATTTCTATCATTATTGCTAATGATAACAATAACTTTTGTTGTGATTATTTTCTTATTATATTACCATCATCATTATTATTGTTATTTATTA
>NW_028234418.1:25378626-25381126 GCF_977035675.1 Penaeus japonicus
GATCAGGAAAGAGGGGGGGGGGGGGTAAGTGGTACAGGATCAGGGGGAGAGGGGGTAGGAGGTGGAGGACCTCACATGTAATAGTTATAATGATACTAATAAAACTAATAATGATAATAATGAAAATGATAATATTGATAATACAAATAATGATAAAGACATTATTCTAGCGGCAATGATAATGAAGATTATAATGATGATAATAATAATAGCGATAAAATAGATAATAGTGATGATAATAAAAGTAATGAAATTAATGCTAGTAATAAAAATAATTATGACAAAAAAATAAAAACAACTGAAAGGAGATAATATATGATGTAACAAGATAATATATGATCATGAAATAAAGGATTATAGTATTATCATCATCATGATAACAAGAATAACAATTATAGTAATAATAATGATAATGATAATAATAATAATAACAATAATAATATTACAAATAATAATGATAGTAAGGATAATAACAATAATAATGATAATAACAATAATAGAAATAACAAAAATATTAATCATAATAAAAATAATAATAGTAATGATGATATGGTGATAATGATGATGATGATGATGATAACAATCATGATGATAAAACAACGATAATAATAATAATGATAAAAAGATATTGATCATAATATAATAATGATAGTAATAATGATGACAAAAGATAATTATATTATTTATGATAATAAAAATGATAATTATGATATGAATGATAATAGCAATTGTTATGATAATAACAATAATAATGATAATCAAAAAGATAATAATAGTGATAATTTGGATGACGTTATGAAAAGATGTGGTGACTATGATAAAATAGTGTAAAAATGAGAGAGTGATGTGACGACTGTGGTATTACGATTTGACTGAAAATGTGACGTAATGATTGTGCAACTGATATAATATCTGTGTCAAAATGATGGGATGATTGTGAGGGTGTGATAAGGTGGTGTAACGACTGTGAGATAGTGATGTAATGACTGTGGTGGACTCACGAGGTGACAATGATGCTGATAGGGAGAGAGAGAGCGAGAGACAGAGCGAGATAGAAAGAAATAGAGAGACAGGGAGATAGATAAATAGAGAGAGAAAAAGAGAGTGAGAGAGAGAGTGAGAGAGGCTAACCAGTAAAACAATGCTTTTGTTGTAAAACCTTAATTGTCAAAATTATTCGACCTGAAAAATGATTACAAAAGTTCTTCACCCTTACAAACAATTTAATAACACAAACGTATAAGCATTCAGTTCAGGCAACCATGATACTAAATAATAAGCCTCCCTTTGTGACCCTAAAGAACAAAAATGATGATCCAAATATAGTTTAAATAGCCAAATATTGCTACATTCACACAGTGCAATCTCCAGAGGATTACTGGTGATATGCAAATATTCCAATCAATTACCCATATCTCTGGAAGTGTTGGCCTAATTCAACATATGATAAAGTTATTTCTATATTTAACATCCGGGATGAAATTTGTACAACTTCATCTACTGCAAAATTAAGTGCATATGGGAGAGAGAGAGAAGAGAGATAGAGATAGATAAATAGAGAGAATGAGTCAGACAGAAAGAGAGTCAGACCGAGAGAAAAGAGAAGAAAAGAGAGGAGAAAGGAGTGAACAGAAAGAGAGAGAGAGAGAGAGAGTATAACAGCATGCAAAGATAACCATCCTTTCTATCTCCACCCCTTCCTTACTACCCTACGATCCCAGACCGCACATACGATTTCACAGCAATCTGCACGGACATTCAGCATTGAGCTCAGGGATAAACAGACAGGGTACAAAACTATCAAATTGCAATACTTCCAGCTCGATTCTCCAAGGTTCCCCATTACGGCTGCAACGCAAACAACAGCGCTCGCTGTAGCTCACTTATATTGCCAAGATGTCTCATGTATTTTGTTGCCGTGATCTTGGGAACATGTCTTACATACATGCATGCATGAATATAAAACCACCCTTCTTGTCACGTTTTTTCTCCTTCTTTCTCCTCCTTCTCTTCTTCCCATATCCCTGCATGTTATACCACCTCCTCTTTATACATCGAAACACATAAACATAAACACTCACCACGCCTACATGATTCATATTTCCCACGCATCTTTGCGTGGGAATTATATATATATATATAATTATATATATATATATATATATATATATATATATTATCTATATAATATATATATATGTGTGTGAGTGTGTGGTGTGTAGTGTGATAAATACATACATACATTTATATATATATATATATATATATATATATATATATATATATATATATATTATAATATATACTATATTAGCATATAAAATGATAGATGTAAAAAATATATGTACATATGATCACACACCCAAACAACACAGATCTATAATTATATATATATCAATATATCTATATATATATATATAATTATATATAATATAGTATATAATATATAACTATATATATATACATATATTATATTTATAAGATGCTTAACTATATATAA
>NW_028234418.1:25386126-25391126 GCF_977035675.1 Penaeus japonicus
TCATTTATTATATATATATATATATATATATATATTAGATATATATATATATTTGATATTAACAGTATATAGTTTTTTGTTTTTTCATAGAGATATATATTTATATATATATATATATATATTAGATAATCAAATATAATCATATAGAGTCATATATCTACATAAATATTATATATAAAATATATTACATGTTTTATATGAATGTATTTATTATATATATATATATCATATAGATATATATATTTATATATATTTATTTATAATCATTCATATATACATATAAAGCTATATAAATTCAAATACATACCCTATATATATTCTTATTATTCATATATATACATAAATAAATATTTAATGTATATACTTATGAATATTTATCTATATATATATATCTATATATGTATAGTGATATATATTTCTATATATGTTATCTATATATATATTTTTTATATATATATGATTGTATATATAATATACACATTCATATTACATATAATATATTTAATCATATCTTACATATATTATATATATTATATTATATTATATATATATACATATATATATACATTTTGAGTATATATTACACATATACCTATATATAGTATATATATATATATATATATATATATATTTATATATATATATTAACATATATATGTATATAATATTACAATGAATATATATGTGTTAAATATATATGCGTTATATATATGTACATATATATAGAAGAAATATTATATATATATATATGTGTGTCTGTTAATATATGAATATTATATTTATTATATATATATATATATATATATCTTATATATAGATAAATAATATATCTATATATATATATGTGTGGGTATATATATGAATATATATTTATATATATACTTATATACTATATATATATATATGTATTATTAGACGACGGATTGTATATTCTATAATATATTATATATATATATCATTAATTATATATTCATATATATATATACATCTATCTGAATATATATATAACATCTATATATTCCATATATATAATATACTATATATTAATCATTATCTATATTATATTCCTAATTTCTTATATATATATAGTATATAATATCATATATATATATATATTATATATATACTAAATTATGGTATATATGTATATTTCTATCTATATATATATTATATATATATATTATATATATATATGTTCATATATACTATGAATATTTGCATATCTATATACATTACAAAAAAAAAACAAAAAAAATATATATATATATATATATATCTATATAATATCTATCTCATACATTCGCTCTATGTATCTCTAATTTCTATAATATATAGATTTATATATATTTATTAATATGAATATGTATGATAGTTATAATGATATGGATGTATATATATCATTATCTATCTATCTATTATATATATATGAATGTATCTTTAATCTCTTATATATATATATATATATATATATATATATATATTCATATTGTATATATTTCATATGTCTTTTTCTATGAATATATATACATATAGGAATGATCTGAATTGAATATATGAATCTATAATATCTATCCTTATCTATATATATATATATATATTATCCATAAATACATATTATACATATAAGTATATATCTATTCAAATAACTTAACATATGTTCTATATATATATATTTATATTTATATATATATAACCATATGCAGTACGTCACCCTATATATCTCTTCTCTATATGTATATATTTAGATATATTTATATATATTCCATTGTGTGGTGTGTGTGTGGTGTGCGTGTGTGTGTGCGTGTGTCGTTTTTTTAAAATATATGATTATATATAAATATATATTTAGATGTAAATAAGTTATATATATTTACCATGTATTAAGATATATAAATATATAATATATATAGTTATATATATATATAATATAATATAATATCTATATATACATATAATTGTATATATAAATATACATAAATATATATATATAAATATATATATATAAATATATAATATATATATATTATATAATGTAATATTTATATAAATTATATATATATAATATATGTATATATAAAATATAGTATATATATATATATATATATTTATATCTATATAATTATATATATATAAATATTAAAAATATAATATATAAATGAATATATTTAATACATCTTACATATATATTTGTAACTTATATGTACGTATTTATTGATGTGTGCGCGTGATGTGGAATATTTATATATAATATATAAATATATATAGATATCTATATATATATAGATATATAGGTAAATATTATATGTATATATGTAATATATATGTAAATATATGTAAAATATATATCTAAAAATATATATATATATAAATATATATATTACATATTATATATTCTTATATATGTAAAGATATATGTAATATATTTTTTATTATACATATAATATTATATATATATATATGATTATATGTAAACAACCTATATAAAATATATAAATTGTATATAAATGAAAATAACTAATATATTATTTATATAAATATATATATATGTATATATATGACAATTAATATTATGTATGTATTACATCTATGTATATATAATTTACTTTTATGTTATATTTGGTACATATATGTATATATATGTACTATATGTATTATATGTATATTATATATTATTATAAATATATACATGTATATGTAAACTATATTATATAAAATAAAATTCATCTGTATATATATGTAAATATAAATATATTAATATATATTTATGGTATATATAAATGTCTATTTATATGTATATAAGTATATATGTAAATATTATATGTATATATATGTACATTTATGTATAAATAATATGTATATATATAAAAAATTATATATATTACATATATATATATATTCTATATATATATATGTGTGTATAATAGATAGATAGATATATGAACATATGAAAATATATATACATGTATATCATACATTTATATATTTTATATATATATATATATATATTATTTCTTAAATAATATTTAATGTAAATATATATATATTTATATGTAAATATATATATATTTATATGTAAATATATATATATGTATATATATGCATAAATATAAATAAATAAATATATATATATGTATATATAAATATATATATGTATATATATGTAAATATATATATACATACAAATTTATACGTCCCTGACTGGGACTCGAACCCGCGCCGTAAGATCGACAGGCACGGTTGATACCGCTCGGCTACACGACCCGACAAAAGAGATGTCCAACCAGACACCTTATGAGATGTCATGGACATTACCTATGTGTTCTTAACAGAACAGTGATAGCGAATTTTTACGAACATCTCGCGGTCTGTGTCGGCAGCCAGGAATCACAAATTCAATCCCAAATCAGGTTACCAAGGTTATATGTGCTGAGACAGATGGTAGATCGCAGTAACGCATTTTCTAATATATACAAATTTATACCTCCCTGTACGGGCCTCGACCCGCGCCGTAAGGATCGACAGTGCACGGTTGCTACCGTCTGGCTACACTACCGACAAAAGAGATGTTCAACCGACACTTATGAGATATCATGGACATAACTATGTGTTTCTGATCAGAACAGTGGAATAGCGAAATTTTTACCGAACATCTCCGCGGGCGCTCGGCCAGCCCGGGTATCACAAATTCAAGTCCCAAATCAGGTTACAAGGTTATATGTGGAGAAAGAGAAGATGGTTAGAAGGCTGTAACACATTTTGTATTTATATATCAAATGCATATATAATTATATTGTCTATTCTTATGATTATTATATATTTTGATTCATATATACTGAATTATATATTGGATATTATATATTTATATACAGATATATATATATATATATTTATATACTGATATATTATTTATATATATATATATTATATATATATTTATTTCCATAAATCATATATATAAATATTATATAATTATTTATATATATATATTATACTATTATATATATATATTATATATTATTATTATAAATTTATATTATGTTATATATTATATATATAGATATTAATATATAATATTATATATCTATAACATATAAACAATCTATAATACACACAAAAATTACACAAAACTCCCAAACACAAACACAAAATCAAAAACAAACAAAAAAAAAAATCAATAAATCACACAAACACAAACCACACACAAAACACACAACAACACATACAACACACACACAACAAAAACACAACAAAATCAAAAAAAAAAAACACAACTCACCCCCCCCCCACCACAACGAACACCACTCTAACCTAACAAAACCAAAAAAACAATCCACTATACCCCCCACCCCCCACACCCTATCTACTATATATATTATGATAATAATGTATATATGAATGTATTATATAGATATTTATATATATTATATATATATAATATATATATATTTATTATATATATTTATCATTCATATAATAATATAAAATTATATAATATATACATACATATATATATTCATATAATATTTCATTATATAGACATAAATATTATATACATAAATAATATATCTTTTTTTATTTTATATATATATATATATGTGTATTTATTATATATATATATATATATATATACTTTATAATTATTATCTTTATATGAATAGTTTATATAGTTTACACATTCTTTATACATATAAATATATATAATATATATATACTTTATATTAGATATATATAGATATATATTTATAATAATATATTACATTTATTTTATAATTTACACTTATATATATATATATATATATATATATATATTTTTATATATAATAAATAGTTATATATATACTATTATATGTATCTTGATGAATATGAATATTATATATATTTTATCTATATTATATAGTTTATATATATATAGATAATATATATATATATATATGTGTGTGATATATATGAATAGTTATTATCTTATATATATATATATATATATATATATATTTAGTAAA
>NW_028234418.1:25393626-25401126 GCF_977035675.1 Penaeus japonicus
CATTTATATTTATATATACATATATATATACATATATTATATATTTATTGATATATATATTAAGATTTATCTTTACATATATTATTTATTGTACTTACATATATATACATATATATATACATATATATATATGATATATATCTGGCAACGAGTAAGAGAGGTGTCAATGTTAGGTCTCAACGATATTAATTGTAAAATTATGTATATCCAGTGATCCGTGGCGGCACAGCATAAGGCGAAAATAACTGTGAATATCTAGAGTGCATATACGAGAGAAATAGAAATAAGAAATTACACAAGTGTCATAGAAAATTAAAAAAAGTAAGAATGCCACAGGAAAGCTCGTCCTTTCAAAGGCATGGAGATGATGCAAAAAGTGGCCACATTCAATAATGCAAGGAAACATTGGAGTTATACATCTATTATTAGTGATTTGGCAAATACACAAAACAGTGTGAAAACATTTGAGGATGCCTGAATATATTCCTAATATAAAATCATACCATCCAAGCAAACCAACAGAAAATGAGTCAAACATCGCTTACACGTTACCCATAGATGCCACGTCAGTGACAGTGCCAAGGGTCAAAGGAGACCAACTACCATTCAACATCTGGTCAGAGTAAAATCAATTCCTAGTTCGTGAGTACATTATACTATAGAATCACATATGTCAGGCTTTCAATGTTCATAAATCTAATCATGCAACCACACTGAGTATCAGTCAGGAAAATTATTCCTCATGGAAGCCCATTCCTTAATGGCCAAGGTCACACAGGGACGCTTATATGGAACAGGTGCTAACTAGTAAATTCCTCTCAGAAATGTTACCAGATATATATATACACCATTCCCTACAATATATATATTTAAACAAATTATAATGCATGGGCACATTACAATTCACGTGCTCGTGTATGCACGCGTAGACGCTGTTATATGAGTGCTATGTACATACATACGGGCGTAGACATCCGCTTGGAGTATGTGCATAATTGCATATTTATATGTGTCTTTGCCGTGCAAGCACAGGCACAATATATATATATATATATATATATATATATATATATATATATATATATATATATATATATATATATATATATATATATATATATATAGAAACGAACATAAGTGCGGGCACAGGAGCGCGCATAAACATGCAAGCATGCATTATTACGTAGGCCCTAAATGTGTTTACAAACAAATATCCATTCTCCAGTAATCGTTATCGTTATTCGCATATGTCGACTGCGATTTCATAATCATCTACGAATTTGATATTATCATAGTAAATTATTATGTATGTACTAAGATTGAAATATTAAGTTAGATACAGTATTTATTTTATCTTTCTCATTTTTTAAAAGGAATAATTCCATACGAACTTGAAATAACACCTTACTCACTCACACATACATATTCTCAAACTCTCTAACTCTCATGTTCACTTTCTATTTCGAAATTATTGCTCACTGTAGACGCATCGTCTACCCTTCTTACTTTGCAATAGCTCACCCCACGCTTCTGTTGACAAACACACTTGGCACTAACTTTGTGTCATGACGTAAAATGAATGAATTCATGAATTCACAATATTCTTTTTATCGCCCTTAGTTTGTCAAAAGTAATAGTGGATAGTTATTAGCATTGTATTTCTAAAAACTAACAATTATTCTCTTACTCTTGCAATAGCTACTTACATTTTTGTTCACGAACATACTTGTCACTAATACAGTGTCACAAAACCACATCCCAATTCGCACAAACACAATCAAAAGAACAACCAAATGATCAATGTTCTTTCTATCAAGTGAAAACATCTGGAACCCCACCCACACAACAAATCAAACCACAACAAATGGAACAACCCATCACAATCACAAACATACCTAATATGTGGGAAACATCAACTCACCCACCAATCTTTCTGGCCCACCAACAACATCCTCCAAAAAACAACCAATAAATTCACCATTCACATCACTCAAACAAACATCCAATCCCAACAAACCACCTCTAACACTTCATCACCCATCAACATCCCCACATCACAAACAAAACCACATTGGCATAAAACGAATTAATGAATTCAAACAGTAATTCGGTGACCGACTTAGTGCCACCCATAACAATTCTTTTATCGCCCCAAGTTGATACAATATGTGATAGTTATTTGCATGACTTAACTGTTTTGTAGCATCCTTTCTTATTTCTTCTGAGAGTCTCAGTGGTTCAAGTAAACCTTTGCCGGTTGCCACTGTTGTCTCCCTCTACCTGAGAAGCTTGCAGTTCAAGTTGTCCCTTGCGGGTCGCTGCAAGCATCTCCCTCCTTTATCTATCTTTATTAGAAAAAAAAAATCAACTAACCAAAAAAACACAAAAAAAACAAAACAAAAAAAAAAAAGGCAAAGAAAGAAAAACAAAGTAAAAATTATATAAAATATCGAATTATGGACACACCCTCCCCCACTCTCTGTCCGTCTTTCTTTCCCTCTTCCCTTGGCCCTGTATGTAAAGGTTATCAAGCAGGTTACGGTACGCCAAGAACCACGAAAATGAGGCCCGGAATGTGGTCGCCGAAAAGACACCACGATTTGGAAGCTCAGAAGCAGCAGATGCTAAAAACGCCCAAAAGAGAGAGCATGGCCGTCATTTCCCAGAAACCAAGAGTGTGGCACCCATCGAAGAGGACAGCCGGACAACCTCAATTAAAATAACAAAGAAGCAACAGCCAAGTACAGAGAACATGGAAAACGAAGAAACCGAATCCTACATCCGGGACATGGGACAACAACATGAACGTGCCACCAGGACGCGCGCACATCGCTGCCAGAGTTTGATGTTCACCTGAACCACGCAAGGCCGGACGACACGTTCGCCCTTCAAGGACGACTTCAACTTTACGGCTTGAGGACAAGCCTTTTTTTTTAGGTGGCCCGGCAGTATGTGAGACCACGTTGAAGCCACGTGGAGACATAAAATTACCACGTGGTCATGATGCTATAAAAACAAACTAGGCAACTCTTCAAAGCGACCCAGCGTCAGGTCATTAGGGGCATTCTCCATGGCCCTCCTCACTTCTACTCTAGCCCTCGGCGAAGGCGCTGGTAACGTAAGCACCCGCCGCCTACTCCACGCACCTAACAGAGAACAGAAGCCATCGATATCAGCCCATCAATACCAGTAATTATTTCCATATAACTGTGCCGATATTCACCAAATAAAGGAGTCAAGAATACCAGACTTTGGCTTCAAAAAACCCTTTGTGAGCACCTCTCACAGGGGGTATCAGGCCCCCTTCCCTCTTAAATGATTTCCCAGTGAAGAAAACGGCCCTCATTCCCCAGAAGCAAAGGAGCCCCTGGTCACGGCGGTGATCAGGATCGTTCTGGAGCAGAGGGTGCTAAAAATATCCGGTTAGACCCAGGCTGCCTAAAAATGATGAATTTGTGCACATACAATGTAAGGATTCTGAGAACAGAATCTGATCTTTTGACACTGCTTGAGGAACTTTCATTTATTAAATGGGATTTTGTCTGACTTTCTGAAGTTAGAAGACTAGGCGAAGAACAGAAATTACTAAATGGTCACTTTTATATTGGAGAGGTAAACCCCTGGGTAGCAAACAAGAATTAGGAGTATTCTACAGTATGAGCGAAAGAGTAGCTTCTGTAATACTGACACTAAACAACAGATATAACCTAAAATCTATCCAAGTATACGCTCCTACCGGCAGTCATACTGATGAGGAGATAACTTCTATGAACTACCGATAGAGCAAAAACCCATTTTACCGTGATTATGGGGGATTTTAATGTCAAACCTTGGTTGGGAAATATGGAATAGGTACCAGAAATGAGAGAGGGCAAAGGCTAATAGAATTCGCTAAAGCTCGATCCCTTAAAATTATGAATACATTCTTCGAAAAGAGACCCGGAAGGAAATGAACATGGAAATCAAACGAAATTGACTTCATAATCAATAGGCGCAACATTGTACAAGACGTAACTGTTATCAATATAGTAAATGTCGATAGCGACCATAGACTGGTCAGAAGTAGAGTAAAATTACAGCTAAGGAGGGAACGAAATAGGATTATACAGAAGCCTCTCGTTAATCTAACTAACATTAAGAATAGAACGACGGAATGCAGTATTAAGATCCGAAACAAATACTCAGCTCTCGAAGAAGATATTGACCTAGACCAAATGAATGACCAATTCTGTGAGATATTAACGGAAGCTGCACTTAAAATAGGGGGTAAAGACAAAAAAGAAAAGTTCAATAAGCTTTTGATAGAGACAAAAAAGCTTATGAAACAGCATAGGGACATGAAAATAACATCAATCAGAGACAAGATAGAATCAGCAGAGCTGACTAAGACGATGAACAAGAAAAAGAAAGAGGATGTATGCAAATTTAACATAAGAAAAATAAATGCAGCTCGGCTTGCCGGCACCAGCCTTTAGGCAACAAAGAGGAGGCTCAGAATAGGGAAAAAACAAAAGTATTCAGTAAAGAAACCCAATGGAGAGGTGACATACAATAAAAATGAAATTATCAAAGTAATAGAAGACTTCTATCGCAACTTATACCACTCAAACGATCAACCACGTACAGAGACAAAAACAAGCATTGGAGACGTTCCAACCATTACGTTAGAGGAAGTAAATAGGGCACTAAAAGGCATGAAAAGAGGAAAAACACCAGAAGACAGCATTAGTGTAGATCTTATTCAAGATGTAGGATAGATTGGGGCAGTAAAACTGGCCAATCTTTTTAACAAATGTCTAAGCGTCGGTAAAATTCCGAAATCCTAGAAAAAACACAATAACCATTTTAATACACAAAAAGGGAGACACAAAAGAATTAAAGAATTACCAACCTATAAGCCTTCTCTCAGTAATCTATAAACTGTTCACAAAAATCATCACAGCCTGTATCACCAATACATTACATTCAAAATAACCCAGGGAACAGGCAGGTTCCTGCAGCGGATTCTCAACTACAGACCATATCCACACACTAGCCCAAATAAGGGAGAAAAACGAATATAGGAAGCCCCTGTGTATGGCATTTGTAGATTATGAAAAGGCATTTGATTCGGCACAGATATCTGCAGTACAAGATGCAATTCGTAAACAATGAGTAGAGGAAATATATTGCAGATTATTAGAGGATATATATAAAGATGGTACAGCGACCATCAAAATCCATGCAGAAACCAATAAAATACCATAAAAAAGGGTGTTAGGCAGGGCAACACCATCTCACCGAAGCTGTTCACAGCTTGCTTAGAGGAAGTATCCAAGAAGTTAGATTGGAAGGAGAAAGGGATTGAAATAGGGAATGAGCACTGGAGCAATTTAAGATTTGCAGATGACATAGTTCTCGGCGAGACAGCAGATGAACTACAACAAATACTAAGCGATTTAAATAGGGAAAGCCTGAAGATTGGCCTTAAAACGAACATGAAAAAGACTAAAGTCATGTTCAACAGTCGAACCCCAATTAACCCACAGCGGACGGGTGTCATGACATACATGACGTAGGAGCTTTGGCCTGACGACGGGCGTCCTGACGTACATGACGTTCGGGGATTTTGGATCACTGTGCTATTTTATTTTACTATAAAAAAGGAATGAGTGATGATGGCTACTGCAGTCATAATTACTATAATTACCGTAATACCGTGCTAGCTTAACGTCCCCAAAACCTAGATGGGCACCACTTTTTCCTACGCACCAGCAAGAGAGAGAGCCTTTGAATGGCACCCATCCACGGTCTCAGCAAGCACTATCTTTATAGGCGGATGACCACACCTAAGTTGACGAACTCTTGCTCAAAAAGTACCCGCCGATGAAGGAATGTGGCAAGTTCAGAACGGGAAGAGGAAGATGACTCAATCCATACCCAGTGTCTAAAATGTACTCCTGTGCCAATATGGGTATGCCTTTCACTGTGGCACATCACAGTCACCAAGCACAGAATTTCATTCCTCTTCCTACCTCTTCTATTTATCTTTATTGTAGGTGGTTATATGTTTTCGGTAATCGTTCATGACAGCAACAAAAATACGGAAAAAAAATATAGTTGCCTTCTTGTCTTCCATAAAACAGGCAATACTTCTTCACACTGAGTATACAAGAAAATAATGAGCTAATATGGATAATATACTACAATTTTATGTCTACTTGCCGCACTGGTAGAGCCTGTCATATGGCATATATAAGTCTCTAAACTCAATAAAACACACAAAAAACGCTCTAGTTTTTCAATGAATGACTGAAAGAGAGTGGGAATGTTCAAATTGTAATGCTTCAAGCAGTCTCTCTTTAAAATAAAACTTATCCCGGAGGCTGGGCAAGCATATTTATCCCCGTCTGCAATGGGTTAAGCAAATACAAATACAGAACGAGGTACTCAAAGCAGTGAACGAGTATGTATATCTAGGGCAACTCATCAAGGCGAGTACTTCCTGCGATGCCCAGATAAAACGACGAATCAGAGTAGGTTGGAGCGCCTTCGTTGCACATAGTAATATATTACGAGGTCGCCTGCCATTATGTCTAAAGAGAATCTCTTTTAACTAATGTGTCCTCTCCGTCATGACATATGGGTCTGAAACATGGACTACGACCAAAGCACTCGAGAGGAAATTAGCAAGTGCTGAAAGAGAAATGGAAAGGCTTATGCTAGGAGTTAGCTTAAGAGACAAGAAAAGAGCCACATGGATTAGGCAACAAACAAAAGTAGAGGATATACTCAAGAGGATTAAAAAGAAAAAGTGGCAGTGGGCTGGACATATATATCATAGACAGGACAACAGGTGGACAAAGAAAAAAACAGAATGGGAAATATACGACACAATAAGACCTAGAGGCAAGACCAATGACTAGATGGCGGGATGAAATAGCAAATTCCGCAGACAGGTAAGAAATCAGAAGGGACACATGACCTAGAATGATTGGAAGAAGATGTGAGAGAGGGTCTTAGTTGCAGTGGAATGATACAGGCTAATGATGATGATGATGACATATATATATATATATATATATATATATACATATATATATATATATATATATATATATAAAAGGGTATTAGGCAGGGCGACACCATCTCACCGAAGCTATTCACAGCTTGCTTAGAGGAAGTATCCAAGAAGTTAGATTGGAAGGAGAAAGGGATTGAAATAGGGAATGAGCACTGGAGCAATTTAAGATTTGTAGATGACATTGTTCTTCTCAGCGAGACAGCAGATGAACTACAACAAATACTAAGCGATTTAAATAGGGAAAGTCTGAAGACTGGCCTTAAAACGAACATGAAAAAGACTAAAGTCATGTTCAACAGTCGAACCCCAATTAAGCAAATACAAATACAGAACGCGGTACTCGAAGCAGTGAACAAGTATGTATATCTAGAGCAACTCATCAAGGCGAGTACTTCCTGCGATGCCCAGATAAAACGACGAATCAGACTAGGTTGGAG
>NW_028234418.1:25408626-25413626 GCF_977035675.1 Penaeus japonicus
GTTTATTTCATATGTGTGTGTGTGTATATATATATTAAATAATATAATATAATACTATATATATCATATATATATATCTTATATAAAATATATAAATATATTGTATTTATATAGATTATAGATATATAAATCTATGCTAACCAAAAAAATGATAAGTCACACATACGGCAGCACTCACGTCGTCAGCGGGAGGGCGGGACAAAATCGTAGTTGCTCCACTATCTCCAATGTCTACACTCTCATTCATTAAAAAACCAAATGTTTTCTATAGCCAACAACACAGGGCCCAACATACAACACCCCCCACCAGACGAGGACCACAGAGGGCATCACACAACACACACCAGCAGCACAGGGTCGACCTAGCATATTACATATATCTATATAATATAGATTATATATATAGTCTAGAAATCATATATATACATTCTACTATATAAGATTTATATATTAATACTGGTCAGTAATAGCAATATGACTATATATACTATATATATCACTTATAACTAATATATATTTATAGATCGTATATATATACTATAATATTATATATATATATCATGTATATTATATATTTAATTTATATTAGAGATTATGATACTTATTTTGTAGCGTATATAAACATGTATATGTATGACTTATCTTTTACATTTTTCATTATCTTACATGACAATCGAGGAGTATATAAGTATAGGGTATAGGACGTGATATCGTAGGAGATCTAGACTATGCGATCGTGCGTGCGTCTTATGTAGTTCTGGGTCTGCTAGGTGTACTAATATTATATATATGTATAATATCGACAATACATTGCGTATATATATATATATAATATCTAAAATAATATATATATATATATAATCTTTATAATGACTATATCTATTATATATATTATAACTAAAAAAAAATAAATATTATACATTAAGTTACATTAGTATATGATCATTATATATATATAAGTTTCTATATCGATATACTATAATCTTATCTATTATATATATATATAGTCTTAACTATAATATATTATATATATTATATATATATTATTATATAGAATACAACTCTATATATTATATTATATATATAGTACAGTAAACACACACACATTTGAACTTAATCATACACATATGTAGATATATATATATATACACTATAGTATATATATATAATATAATATATTATATATTATTATATATATATAATTATATATATATTATGATATATATGTAGTGTGTGAGTAAGTTGTGCATGAATGTTGGGTGGAGGGTTATCGTATGGACATGAGTGGTAGTGTGTACCATAGTATAAATGACATAGTATATCTATAAATATATAAATATTATATATCTATATTATTTACTATTATATATATATATAAGTTTGCGTATATATCATATACAGTATATATAATACTATATATTATATATATTTTATATATATATATATATCATTAATATTATATTATATATCTAAATATAAACTAATTATACAGTTCATTATATGTGTTTATAAGGTATATATTAATATTATATATCAAACATATATATATCATATATATATATAATATATAATATTAAACACTCACACATCATATATCTACAAATGCACATCATATACTATACATCTACAATACAAACATCGATAATAAATATTCAATGGGGGACATAGATGTATATAGGGAGTTAATATGATGATATAATATATAATATATATATTAATTATAGATATATATATATATATATATATATATAATACTAATATAAATATGTATAAATTTATATTGATAATTATTAAATCAAATATTCATATATAATCAACATCTCTTTAGTTATACATATTATATATATACATATATATTATAATATAATTATATATATATGATATATCATATTATTATACATACCATGTTATATTATGACAATATATTATATATAATAATATATAGAATATCTTATATATATATAGTTATAATATATGTAAACTATCATATGTCCGTATTATATTTTGTATAGATATTATATATATATATTAATATATATATATATATATATATCTATAGTTATAGTTAGGTTCTGATATGAATTGCGTCTAGAAATAAAGATGCGCGTTTCATATGCGCTGCTTATTTTGTAGCTTATATCTGAACATTGTGAGTTATACGTTGCAGTATACAATTATATACGTTAGTCGCAATATGATTATATATAATTATTTTATATAGATATAGAGTTATTATACTATAGATAATATATAATATATGACATATAGTTATATGTAGAATATTCATATATTATATTATATTAATATATATGTATCTTATATAACTTATGTTGTTTTAATAATATTATATATACATATTATATATGAGATTGGTTATATATAGATCAGTATTATATATATTATTATATATATATATTATATATATCAGATTAATTAATATATAGATATTTATTTTTATTATACTATTATATATATGTATACATACATATATAGGATTTGTATGATACATTTAGGTATATTAGATTATCATTAGATATTTATGACATATACTTATAGATAAATTCTATTTATTTATAATATAACATATATACTATATATATTATATACTATATACTATCTTATATATATATTATATACCTATCTATCTCAGTATCTTAGCTATCTATACGTAATTTAGGTAGTGACTGTGAGGTGTCGTGAGTGTAGTGAGATAAAAGTAGACAATAAAAAACAGACAGACAGTGTAACAACACAAAGCACAAAGTACATAACACATTTATGAGTAAGAGATAGTTCTTGCTGTATTGACTGTTGGATGTATGAGAAGTATAGACAGTGTGTAGAATGTGAGAGGATAGACAGACGTGTTGTGTGTGTGTATGTGTGTGAGGTGTGTTGTTTAGTGTTTATATGTATGTGATGTGTGTGTGTTAGAGATGTTAGAGTGTGTTTGAGGATTGGTATAATGTAGAGTTATGGGTAAGTGTGTTATAGATGTGTGTAGTGATGTGTGGTGTAGTGTTTGTTGTGCGTTTTTGTGTGAGGTGTGTTTATGTGTGTTGTAAAGAGAAAAAGTTTTAATGTGTAGAGGTGAGTTTTTTGTATGTTTGTTTGTTGTTGATGTTTTTTAGTTTTTCTGTTTTTTTAGTTTGTGTTTTGTGTTTTTGTGAGTGATACTGTTGTGATTGTGATGAGTGCATTGAGAGTAGACAGATAGCAATAAATGATGTGTGAGTAGTGTTTGACATGTTATTGTTTGAATAGATTTATATTTTAGTTGACTCGGACTAATTAATGTCTTGTGATAGTGTAGCTAAGTATCAACAAGCACTTGACAATATTATTGTGTGATGTTTTTGGAGTTGTGTTTTATTTATTTTTGAATGTTTTTTGATGATGATGTGAGTGTTATAGAATAGTAGGTGTTTAGAGTGTTTTATAACTATATGTCATATATTATAGTAATTAGGATTATATTTTATTTATGTTAAAGTGTGACCACACGACTTGTCTTGAGACGGGTCGACGTATCACGTGCAAGTTTCAGATTGTTGTTGATTTCTTTTATTTTTTTTTTAATATAGATACTGTTATTTAGTTTGTTTTTGTTCTGTGCTGTTATGTCATATGATCGTACGTATATCTATTCAATTTTGTTGGGGGGGGGGGTGGGTGGATTTTGGATGTGTGGGAGTGCATTGTCACACTCGACAGTTTAAATAGTAGTGTCATATATGCGGTTATATTAGGCGAGAATTGTATATATATATATAAATATATTGATTTTATTATAATTAGGTGAGTTAGATATTTGAGTGTATATGATAATTATGTTATAGTATATATATATATATATATTTATATAGTAGAATACATATATATATGATAATTTAGCCGTACGTACAGCAAATTTATTGAGAATTTATAGTAGTAAGATAGTATTATAGATAATAATAGGATTATATATTTATATTGATTATTATTATATGGTATGTTATATGAGTAGTGAGTATTTAGTATTATTATTATTATAGATTTAATATATAGTGAGTATAGAATATTATTATAGATTAGTGAAATATATTTTCTATATATTTTATATTTTACATATATTTATCTATCTTTAGTTTATGATATATATGGATTTAAATAGAGAATTTTGCAGAAGTTTTATATATATAGTATATAATTTAGATATATATAGATTTATTAAGTATTATTAGATTTAATATTTTATTCTTTTATGATTTTTATGATATACTAGAGGTATACTTTTATATGATACTTTGGAGATCTGTTATATAGTTAGTGTTAGTTATTTTAGTGTCAGATATTTTTGTTATATTTTATAAGTGGTGTGATTGGTGTGTTTTATAGTGTGTATGAGGGATTGTGAGGGAGGAGGGGGGGGAGGGGGGAGGTGGTGGGGGGAGTGGGGGGGAGGGGGTCGAGTTGAAGATGCTGAGAACAATATTTACACATAGATGTGGTGCAATACATATACGAGATACGAGAAGAAGAACAGAAGTAACGTTAATAATACGAGAGAATAAAGACGAATAATAGATAACAATTATAGATACTAGATAATATATACTAATATATAGTAAATATACATAAGATAGAGTTTGATTATAGTATTAGTATAGTGTAGAAGAGAAGTACTCACATATAGAGATAGAACAATTGATTATATGAGATGCATACAGACATATGAGTGGATAGAGATGTATGTGTGTTTGTGAGTGATGTTAGTGTTGAGTGTGATATTATGAGTATGTGGAGTGAGTAGTGATAGTGTTTGTTTAGAGTGTTTTATATACTATACGATTTATGTTGAGGTAGGACTTATAAAGTTCATTAAACGGATTAGATTATTATATATGGAGGATATATGTAATTTCAGAAATAGATAATAATATAATTGTGAGTAATATGAGGTTTTTGATATTTTATTATTTTATAGATAGTTGTAGTATGAGAGATTTTTTTAGTTTTAG
>NW_028234418.1:25423626-25426126 GCF_977035675.1 Penaeus japonicus
TATTTGACTTCGTGTGATTGTGCGTTAGCATATGTGTGTAAGCTAGTTTTATTTCATTATTTATCATTACAAAGTCTCCAAACTTCCTTTTGCTTTCGTTTGAGTTTCCTTGCGTTTTTGCCTTCGAGTTTGCATTTCCAAGTTTCGACAGGAGTCCCTTGATTCATGTACACATTTCATCAATTAAAGGCTATTTCAAAAGTGGTCCGATAATCAAAGGCTCATTTTTGTTGACTTGAATTTTGAGTGGAGATAAGTAGACACTTTTAGATGTAAATGGTGTTTGCATACAATTAACTAAACTTTTTGGAGTTTTTAGGAACTATATATCACTGATGTCAGGTTATTTGTACAATATTAAACGTATGTGGAAACGTGCGTGTGTTTGAGTATACATACATGCATACATACATATGTACGTGTATATGTATGTATAAACACACACACAGACACACACACACACACACACACATATATATGTATATATATATATATATATATATATATATATATATATATATATACCCATATATATTGTGTGTGTACAATATATATATTTAATATATTATTTTATATATATATATATATATCTATATTTATATATATGTATATATAATATATAATTCTATATTATCCTACTATATATATATATATATATATATATAATATGTGTGTGGTGTGTGTTGTGTGTGCGTGGGTCATATATATATATATATATATATATATATATATATATATATATATATATATATATATATATGTGTAGTGTGTATATATATTGTGTGTGTATGTGTGTGTGTGTGTGTGTGTGTGTGTGTATATTTAAGATATATATGGACATCTATATACTATATATATTATTTATATATATATATATATACTATATTATATATATTTATATATATATCATTATATTCGTATATATATGTATGTATAAATATATATATATATATATATATATATATATATATATATATATATATATATATATATTGATAGATACACAGATACAGATAAGATAAAGAGAGATAGAGAAAGAGAGAAAGATAGTCCACCATTAAAAGTCTATATCATAGAATGTAAAAAAGAAAAGAATCTCAGATATATAATGAACAAAAATCAAGAATACACTGAACTTATGACCTCGATTACAAACGCGCGAAGTCCCCGCAGTAACAGTAACATCAACATTAGCACAGACTCCCTTCACCACCTCTCTTTACTGCCTTCTAAAGAATCAGCAGCGTTTCCTGAGGTCATAAAATTGCCAGGCGTGGAGGCATTAATAAGGAGGGTAAGACCTTGGTCGACCTAGCAACAAATGTCCCTTTACTCAAATCCTCCTCCCTCCCTCCATTACCCCCGGCCCCACCTCCTAACTCATCAACCCTGTTCTCCTCCCCATTTACATCTCCTGGACTCCCCCTACCCCCCACCCACAATCTCCTCTTTACCGGCCTTCCCCCGTGTCCCTCCCTTCTCCCTAACACTACGCTCCTCGCTTACTTTCCCCCCAACCGATCTCCTGCCCCCCCCCCCCCCTGCCGTATTCCCTCTTCTGTATTTCACTTTCCTCCTCTCCCCCTTCTTCCCAGGTCTTCTTCCCCTTCCCCCTTCCCACCCTTTCTCTCCTTCCTCTCTCCTCTCCTTCCCCCTTCATCCCCCCCCCCCACTCACCTCACCCCCAGACTCCTTTCATCATGCGCCTTTTCACTTTAGCTCAATACTCTCATTACACTTCTTACGCCCTGCCAAAACGCTCTCGGTGCGATATAGCTAGAACGGAGGATATGGGAGGACTGCGGTGTGGAGTCGCCTTGAAGAGGAAATGATAAGGATGGGTGAAGGGTAACAGAAAATATTGTGTTGAAGTAAAATTGTTTTTATTTCCATGATGACGTAGCTCGCCTCGCGCAGATCAGTGCTAGAGACGGAAGATGAGGTGATCTAATTTGGCGGTATACACTTTCATTGGGCTACGGTCGGGGCGCGTGATTTTTTTTTTCTAATACTTGAATATGTGTGGGGAGGGGGAGAGAGCGAGAGAGAGTGGAGGAGAGCTACCTTAGAACAGAGATAAGTGTGGATTGGTTAAAAGGAGAAGTGAAGGAATATCTGATGAAGTACGGTAGATTCGGTAGTACTGACTTTTTATTTTGTCTTTTTTCTATATCCAAAGATCATTGCATTCTACAGGCATAACCGTAGTTTGAAGCAGGTTTCATATATTTTGTACAGGCAGTATGGGAAATTGAAAATCAATGCAGAGTGCTAAAAAGTTAATTCTGTGCGGGGTCAATATGTTACTACATTCGACCAAATGCCCACGCTAGATCGAAGATAGAAATAAAGATTTCCCATATCCCTTAGCGCATAGTAGATTCGGATAAACCAGTAAGAGGGGAGGGAAGAGCACATTATTTTGCATTTCGGTAATCATACTAGAGGTCGAAAAAATAGAGTAGGAGTCATGGGGTTTAGGAGAGTTGCCAAAGTTCAA
>NW_028234418.1:25446126-25450981 GCF_977035675.1 Penaeus japonicus
AGAATGATAATGATGATCATTTTTCATTACTATTATCATAACTATTATCATTATCAATATTGTTATTATTATGATTATTATCATTATCATTACTAGTGTTAGCATCATCATTATCATTATCATTATTTTCGTAAATGATATTTCTGATAATGCAAATGGAAATAATAAAAAATAATGAGCTGAAATAATAAACTATGACAATATGGTAATGTTGATAACAATATTAATACTAAAGTGATAATGATAACAAATGTAACAATGATAATGATGAGGATAATAATACAACTATCAGTAATGATACTACTTATAACAATATTTTCAATGTTGAAAATGAAAATAATGATAGTGATAGTAATGCTGATAATGATAATAGAAATAATATTTATCAGAACTTTATTAATAACGGCGATAATAAGAGTAATGATAATGATGATAAATATGATAATGAGGATAAGGATAACTATGATTATAATGATTATTATCCTTATTATTATTTTTTGTATGATGATAATCATAACGATAATGATAATAGCAATATGAAAAATGATAATGATAATAATGATGATGATACAAAATAATAATCATAATAATAAGTATTATCATTATAGTAATAATAATGATAATGTTGACAATAACAACAATGATATCGATAGTAAGCACAATAAAAATAATGACGATGATCATAATTATTATCATTATTATCAGTTTTGTATCATTGATATAATCATTGTTGTTTTGTTGTTGCTGTCAGTGTTATCATTGTAATTATCACTATCACTATTACCAATATTATTATTCTGATAATTATCATTATTAGTCTTATTGCTATTACTATTATCCTCAACATTAGCATTATTAGAATAATAATCACTGTTATGATTTCTATCACCATTATCTTTTATCATCATTTTTTATAATCATTATTGTCATTACTATCATTACTGTTTTTTTTATCAACACGAATATCATCATTAGCCTTGTCATCATTATCAATTTCGTCATCACCATCACCATTATCATCATCACTCATATTCCATATCCGTAACCTATCATAAGCGCAATGAAAATTCATGGAGAATACCAATTCGCACTATTATCGAAAAAAAAGAATTCTCAATATTCTATGGAAAATACAATCATCTGAGCGAAATAAGGAACTAAATTCTAATCATGCGTGTAAACAAGAAGAAGAAGAAAAATAAAAAAAAACAGTAATATAATTCCTATAGATATCCAATATTCCCTCTTCGTCTTCTCTTCCTTCTTTCTCTCGCGACTCTTGTCTATTTGATATTGGTGTTGTTCGCCTTTACTTGAAGTTGGTATTTGACACATTATTTACTCTACGGCGATGCTATTGTTTTTTTTACACGTTATTCTGTCTGCATCGCTCTCCGTGATCAATCTTTTTATTTGCATCTACGCAGTGTGTGAGTGCTATGAGCAACGTGATACATACACCCTTAAAGAAGTATGTCATACGGTGTGTTGTAAGATTAATGTTATTTGATCAATGATGATGTTGAATCGATGCACGTGGATAGAATTATATATTATCAGTTTTAGCTTTTTTTACAGACGAAAATTAAAGTAATTGTTGGTGAAAATGTAGAAAACCAAACTGAAAAAAAATATATGTTCATAATGATACGTAGACAGCTGTCGTATACCTCTAGAACAGCGTTTCTCAACCTAGGATGTAGAAATCAGCTTTAGGGGGTGCTTCGACGCTATGCATAAATAAATTGATGTATGTATGTATGTATGATTGATAAGAAGCTAGTTGAACTTAAGCAACAACAAAAATCGCATTGATGTATGTATGATTGATGACCCAGCTGTGTCACTTTGAATTTTTCCATGCTATTTTCTTTTTCTCGGGTTCTCTTATCAATTTTTCTTCCATCGAAAATAATGAATATTGCTTTTAGTTCTGACGACTTTTCAACATAGATGAGCAAGCAGTGCGTCTTACTTTCCTTTACCTTCTAGATATTACCCAGTGTTAGGGGACGCTACTCTCGGGTGTGCATTAGCTGTGAGTGGAAGGAGTCAGATGAGATTATGTTACATTTTATCAGAATTAATGTTCGGGGCCAAAACAACGTATCCCTAGAGATATGTATCCTCCAGAAAATAAACCAACAATATTTCTAGGAATAAAATATAAAATATATATGAAATAACACGAATAAAAACATACAGACGAATGTATATGATACAAACTCACATACACACACGGACACACAAATGTGTGTTTGTGTCTGCGTGCTTTAATTTGAAGTACTCGTTGAAAGATTCATCTGATAAAAAGAAAAACATATACATTACATTCGGTGTTATATAATGATTTAAAAATCATATTGTGATTTAATTGGTTCATAGGATGCCAATGTTGTTGTTTTTTTTAGTTTGAATTTGGGAGGTAAAAAAAATCTATAGAATCAGAGGTTTCATAAAGAGAATAATAGCATATGCACATAAAACTCTATTTAAAAATTAGTAATGTTTATCCTTGTAATAATGGCTATAAGGATCATATATATATATATATATATATATATATATATATATATATATATATATATATATATATATATATATATATATATATAAATATATATATATATATATATATACATATATATATACATATATAAATCATATATATACATATATATATATATATATATATATATAAACATATATATATAAATATATATATATATATATATATATATATATATATATATATATATATATATATATATATATATATATATATATGTGTGTGTGTGTGTGTGTGTGTGTGTGTGTGTGTATATATATCTATATATCTATATTATAATTATATATATATATATATATATTATATATATATATATATATGTACATAAATACTTATATATTTACATTTATATATCTATTTATATATTTGTTTGTATGTCCATATGTATGATATATATATATATATATATATATATATATATATATATATATATAATATATTATATATATAATATACATATATACACATATAGATATGCACATACACACACACACACACATACACACACACACACACACACACACACACACATATATATATATATATATATTATATATATATATATATATATATATATATATATATATATAATGCATATATATACTATAAACACATTTACCCACACACACACCACACCACACACACACACACACACACACACACACATATATATATATATATATATATATATTATATATATATATATATATATATATATATATATATATATATTTAATATAATATATCATACATACATACATACACACACACACACATACACACAACCACACACACACACACACACACATATATATATATATATATATATATATATATATATATATATATATATATATATAAGTATAATATATGTATATATATATATATATATATATATATATATATATTATATATATATATATATATATATATATAATATATATTATTATATATATATATATATATATATATATATATATATATATATATATATATATATATATTATCAAGGTACTTAATTGTACGTGAACAGGTGCAGAATAGACATGAAAGTAACTACAAAACTTATAAAATAATTATATGCGACTCTGAATGTACGAGCTGTACAATCTCACATGACCTGACCAATTCTAACGGACTTTAAATTCCAGAACCAACCCTGAAACCCTGTTTGTGAGGAGCTACTTCGACCTTAGGACATTCGGACAAGCTAGCTGCATACCTGGAATTGATCATTACCCCTTCGGCCAATCACAGTCAAGTCGAGCCGTACCTCAACCAATGAGCGAGGTCAATCAAGCCTCTCGGATGTGACCTGTAATCCCTAACTGGCATATCGCCTGAAACTCCTCACATAGGATTTTCTTAGATTCAATACAGATTCAGTTCAGACTTCTAGCCGAGAGGTCGTTTTCATCCTTCGACTCCTCTGTCAAGGATGAAGGGTCTCAGAACTCTCCGCCCTTAGGATTCCAGGTAGATTTGTGTCTAGTACCTTAGTGACTTTCTTTCGTTTACCGTGTAGTATCAGTGTTTCCTTAGTGTTCTCGATATATCTATTATTATATAGCTTTGTCGTAGGTTTAGCTTCTCTATTGTGTATATATCGTACCCCTCTTATATATAATGTTATATACCTTTTGTGTTATAATATATTGTTATTGTTTTTAGTTGCTGTGTTTGATATCATTCTTTATTTCATATGCATGGTAATTAGATGTAATTAAACTAAATTATACCTCTTACATATCTGCTAGCAGCGGTACAGTAATCTATATCCATTACACACACACACACACATATATAGATATAAATATATATGTATATATATACATATTTATTTATTTATTCATTCATTTATTTATACATATATATTTATATATACAGTATTATAGACAAAATAACCAAAGCTGTGGTGAACATCTTTTTTTTAAACGTTTCGAAGACTCCAGTCTCCATCTTCACTGCTATAAAAGAATCAAATACAATCTGTCAGAAAATTAGATACATAAATATTTTCAAAAGGTTTCACTGTCAGATAACAAGTAATGAAACAAAAAAAAACAAAAAATATATATATATATATATAGGAATTATTGTAACCACCTTAAATGCATCTTAACATATAAAGAGGGCAGTGTAGGTCACAGGATTGTATAGTGAATAGCTATATGGCTGTCAAGCTGTTGTTGAGCTGTGTTTTCATATTATGGATGTATAGGGAGATTTGGAGTTCGAGCCTGGTATGGGAAGTGGACAGCATTTTGAAATCCTTGTGACTGTAAT
>NW_028234418.1:25451081-25466439 GCF_977035675.1 Penaeus japonicus
ATATATATAAATTATGTGATATATATATATATATATATCTATTTATATATAAATATATATCTATTTTATACTATATACATCACTGTATATATAATTTAATCTATATATTATCTTACTATATATTATATATATATATTATACTGTACGATTTATATATATAAATTATATATAATATATATATATCTATATATCGTACTTATTACTATATATATATATATATATATATATAAACTATTCTTATATATCATCATGTACAACAATATATATATATATGTACATATCTATATATATACTTTTTAAAAATTTTTGTATATATTATATATTATATATATATTTTATATTATATATTTCTTATATCTATATATATATATCTTACATGTTACTATATCTATATATATATCTATATATTCTTTATATATATTACTATAACTTATATATATATGTACAATTCTATCCTCTCATATATATATATAGTATTCATATATATCTGTAATTATAAATCTTATATATATAATCTTAATATTATTCTCTATAATATATGTCCACTTATTATATACTATATAAAAATTAATATTATATATATTATATATATTATCTAAATATTGCTATATTTACATATATAAATCATATTTATCTCTATATATAATATTATTTGTATATATATATATACATTATATATATATATATGCTATATATATATCTATCAATATTTATATATAAATATATATATATATATTCATATTATAAATGAATCTTATATATATGTTCTCATATCTAATATATATCTATATCTATATATATATATATATGTCTATATGTATATCTATATATTATATATATATATATATTATATTTATAATATATATTACTGAATAATATATATTATATATATATATTATATATATATATCAATATATTATATATGATATTTATATATTTCTATTATATACACACACAAACACACATAATATATTATATATAAATATATATATATATATAATATATATTTATCTCTATATATATATCTGTGTGAGAGAGGAAACTATTTAAAAAACTTTCAAGTAATGCATCTGCTCTTACGATGAAACCGGGAAAAAATATAAGATTGAAGAAAGACCCAATTACGAAGATAACAAACTCGAAAACAAAACAAAAAAAAAAAAAAACGTTTGACTTTGATCTGGGATTTATGTTTAAATGATCGTGCCGACTATCCGAGGTTTTAAAAAAAAATGGAAGCTAATGCGAATCCTTTCAGAATTCAGATTTTCGTTCCAGTCATAAGTGCTTGATATCCATCGCGCTATATTCTCGAAGGCACACGTCGGTTGCCTTTTCTGCACGATATGTCTATTACAATTGCACACACAGGTTCGGGAAACTTCGAACGAACGCGATTAGAGAAATATATTGAGTGGATTGAAGAAAAGGGCCGAACTTGATATGGATGATGTAGTTATTTTTGTTCTTACGATTCTTAGTCGGTGTAATTTAAATAGGTTGTTGATACGTACTGTCGTTAGTTATTTTTATAAGCCATGTGGGAAATACAAGTTTATTGATGAGGCTTAAAGTATTGGTGAGGAAAATTTTCATGTTACTTTTAAAAAAAACAAACAAGCAAATTAGGCAGTGAAAATAAACACGAAAATTCGATACAAACACACAGCCAAGCAGATTAGGACACAGAAACATCAACCAAGCCCATTCAATCACAGAAGCACACCCAGACTTCGAACACAAAAGCAAATAGACAAAAGCAAATTCAGAAACAATCACTACATTCAGACACAGAGAAAACTACGAGCAGCAATTTGACCTCAAAAAGCAAAATCAGACAACTCACTAAACAAATTCTGTACACACAAACACAAAAGCAAATTGATCGAAACACACACAAAGCAACATCATATACATATACACAGAAGCAAATCAGACACAAACAAAAAACAGCAATTAGACTCCAAACGAAATAGAACAGCAAAGAGAGCAAATTTAGCCTTCCACACAGCACCTCAGACAAATCAAGCAAATGCAGAACAAAAAGCAAATTAGACACAAATACACAATAAACAACTTTCCGAACAACATAGTAATCACGCGAACAACGTTCGGGGAACACTCAAGTACACAAGAATAAGCAAATAATTTACGCTGCGGCATTATTCCCTTGGAGTTTCTATTTGCTGGAAATTTTATCATTGTATTTTTTTTATATACGGTTATATCTTATATAAAATACTTCCGTATATTATTTTTTGTCCATGGCATATTAAAACATAAGTTATTTCATTTTATTATCTATGTAATGTTGTTTTTACATAGCGGTTAATATGTTAATATCATTGTCAGGACTATTTAAATTATAATTACTATAGATCATAATAATGACGATGCTGATATTGAGCGCTACTGATCAATGATGATGATGATGATGATGCATGGAAAATGCCTTGATGATTATGATGATGATTTAATCACATAATAATGATATAATGATTGTGAACTTAATGATAACACAAAAAAAAAATAATAACAATAGTAACAACCCTCTCATCAAACGATGATAGCTATAAGTAGGATATTAGTGACTTGAATAGAAATATTATTGGTAAAAGTAATAATGGTTGTGATAATGCATCAAAACTTTCAATGATTTGGATTATGGTCGTAATATGTAATCAATATAATATAATATTAATAATTGCTAATAATCTCAAACTGATAATAAAAATATTAATCTGAAATAAAAAATGGGGTAATAATAATAGAATGTATCAATAAGAATAAGAAATGATATATGAAATAAATTACAACAATAATGATGTAATTGATGGTTACAAAATTCTTATTGGTCACTATTCTTACCTATAATAATACTGATGAAGCAAAGGAAAAAATAATTAGTTTTATTTAATTTTTATTAAATAGGTCATGAGATACGAGACGGTGGCAAACATTTCCTCGCGACTCCCTCATATCTGAGAACTACTTATATAAGAACAAATGAGTGTCTAATTATGTAAGTTAACCGTCTGGACCGATTTCCTTTTAACCCCCTCGAAAGCTCTGTAATTTTATTCTCTCTTTATTCTTCCCTAAAATCTAAAGAAGTTACAGTAAGGGGGGAAAAAAAAAAAATCCAAAATTTTGAATTCAAAAACGAAGATGTGATGAGGTAAAAATATATATTCTTTAATCCGAGAGGAAAAAATAATTGGTGGAAATATTGTCCGAATTATAACTAAAACCTATAATTTTTCGTTGGGTTTTGTGGTGTTGGGGTTTTTTTTTGGTTTTTTTTTTTTTTGTTGGTGTTTGGCAGTGCTGGTGTGTGTCTATTTATTTGTTTCTTATTCTAAGCGTTATTCATTATCTTGGGCCATCATAAGGAAGATAAGCCATTACATTATCATATCATAACCATTATTCACAATTCATTAACAAATTTTACAGCTGATAATTCTATATGTAATATAAGGCGTTCCCTTCTTGCAAGTGGTCACTGTGAAACCCTCGTCAATGAATTTTAAAAAACACATTCAACACAATTGGTGGGCGGAGCATAGATACTGTTCGGGCGTACGATAGCGAAAGTGTCGTACCCCGCTCGGACAAAAAAAACCAGAGCCAGGGCCGTCACGCGGGAGGGCACGCTCACTGGGGTCCACAGACCAACTCGTTGCCTCTAAAAAAGTTATTCATAAGCTACTAGGGGGGGGGGGGGGAGGGACACTAGTTAACAGTTTATGCCAAAAAGATAGATATGTGTGATTTTGTGAAGGTAATATTATCTCATCATTATAATTGTCCTCTCTGAGTTCCCGAAGTTGATAGTTACACCCAACTCTACACTTATAATGATTACTTACAAATATTACATACAACCCATCCCATTTGTTTAAAGAATTAAGAGCGCCCTATTTTAAAGGCCAGACAACTCAACACTTACCACCACCCCTCAACCACCCACTTTACCCCCACCCCCCACACAAGGAATGAGACTTTCACCATTACCCAACTCCAGGAAATATATAACGGCATAAACCGCGGGCGGCCATTCAGGTTAGAGAGATGATTTCGAGCATGCCTTATTAATCAGGTTGGGCGAATGATGGGGTGTGGGTGATGCCTGTGGGTGGAGCAGATCTCTACTCTGGAAGTGATTTGAAATATTGCTTAAGTATATATATATATATATAAATATATTTATATATATATATACTAAATATCTCTATAATATATATATCATGATCAACCAACGCAATTATAGTTATGATATAACAAACCAGCCCCACAGACCATCCACAGCTCACACCCACGTACACTGATACGGGATAAAAATAGTTATGATAATAAAAAAAAAAAAAATCCCCCACCCCCCCATTACAATAGCGTTATGATATCACCCCCGACGTACCCCCATCTAATTATATCACATATACCGCATATATATATATATATTTATATATATATTATATATAATATTCTGTTGTTTTATAATATTATACTACTATTATATATATATAATATATATACACTCTACTCGCTATATAAACTATATCTATATACCATCTATATATACTATATATCTCGCATCTGCGCGCCCTCATATCAACACCCCCCCAACCCCCACCACCAGGCCCCCCCCCACACAACTAACCACCACACATACACAACAACCAACCCAATTACAACCCCTCCAACCCTCCCCAACACCCTACCTCTTCCGTACTCCACACCAAGCCACACTCACCAAAAAAAATAAGACACCAAAACCCCCCCCCCCACCACCCAAAACCACCCCTACACCCAACCAACACCCACCCCCCCCCCCCAACACACCCATGACTCACTCGCCGACTGCCCAACCCACTGAGCCGCCGTGGACCCCCCCCAGCCCAGCCCAATTGGCGTTTGCCACGCAACCCACCAAAACAACATACAAAATGTGAGAGGAACCGCAAAGATGTGAATAAAGCAAAAAAAAATCTTATACTACCACACACAAAAATAGATAAAAAAATACCCCTACAAACCCTAATTTATATCCCACGTCGACAAGTCCTACAACTCGAAACGACTTCCCAAACATCCTGATGAAAGTATCTTTATAAAATATATAATATGGGCTCCTCACCTGGTGAAAAGCAAGTAGAATTTCTTTTCGCCGGCAGCTACGCTTTTGGCTTGGCTGAGTTTTACTCTTCTTCTGTTCCTCTCCTTAACTCTTTCTTTAAAACTCTTTCTCTAGGCACCTCTACAGCACCACGAATGGCTGCCCCCAAGACCACTCCCCCCTCCCCCGTCCGCCTCCCCCCACAAATGTCACCCCCACCCTGGTGAAATGGAATGGAAGCTAGTGTTGTTACTGCTATGAATCATTTATAAAAGACGCTTGTTTCCTTGAGGTACCTTATCTATCTCGTATTATTTGCCCATGGTCTTGTAATGTGCAATCTTAGACCTATTTTATGATTTTTTTCCTTGATCTCTTATTTATGATTGACTGTTTTCATTTTTATCCCTATCTTTATTAACATTAGCGTTAATATTTGATTATAATTTCCATCATTATTCTTATTTCTTTCTCTATATTATTATCTTATCTTATTTTTACCATCATTGTCATTAATATCAATATAATTTATATTACTGTTATTAGTAGTATTTTCATTGTCATAATCATCATTCCTGCTATTTTTAGGATTTTCTTTTCTTTATTTTTTTTTTTTTTCCTCCCTTGTCCCCCCTCCCCTCATTAATTCCTTATTTTCCCCCTCTTTTCCCACGCCCCCCCTCCCTCCCCACCCCCCTTCCCTTCCCCCCCCCCACCCTCTCTATTTAATAGTATTGGGTTTTTTTATGTTTTTTTTCTTAATCTCTACTAAAGTACCACACGTAAAAAATAAAAAAATTCATAATTAACTTCCACATTTTACCAGTGGGCTAAATTACACGTGAATTGAGAACGATAAATCTTATTCTATTTTTTGTTCCTCCACGGGGACGGTAAATGTGCTGGCCCTATGCGAAATAGATCTCTTCTGCACACAAGGGAGGGTATCATATATCCTATAATGCAGTGATCACGGAAGCTAAATTTCGGCATTGAATTAGAAGGTAATGAAAAGATAAAGAAGGGGTGTACATAAAAAGAAACAGTAAAATTTTAAGGAAAGAAAGTATATATATATATATTATATTTATGATATATATATATGATATATATATATATATATAATATATATACATGACATACTGTATATATATGAATATATATGAATACTATATATATATATATATTGTATACAGTATATATATATAGTGTATATATATATTCATATATATATAATATATATATATATATATATATATATATATTATATATATATATATATTGATATATATATTATAGTATTATAATTTATATATATAATAATATATATAATATATAATAAATCATATATATAATATGTATATAAATATATATATAATATCTATATACTAATATATATTAATAATATATATATATATAGATATATATAATATATATAAGAGATATATATATATATATATATTATTTAAACAATGTATATATACATATACGCGACTATATATATATATATCTATATATATCAATATATATATATATAGTTATATATATATATATATATACATATATGACAATGTATTTATATATATATATATAAATTATATATATATATATACATATATATATACATAGAAATACAAATTTTACCTCCCTGACCTTGACCTGAACTCGGGTCCTCAGAGTGAGAATCCCGGCTCCTAACCATTACACTACACGACCCAACAAAAGGATCTTCTAACCAGGTGCCTTCAAACAACTATGGAAGTTACCTATATACTCTTAGCGACGTTTTACGGACAATCCCCGTGGGTACTCGGTAGGAATGCATTCGAAATTCAAGTTACAAATCAGGTTACCGAGGTTATATCCATGTGATAAAGATGGTAGAATGCAGTAGCGCGTTTTAATAAGAGGACCCGAGTTCAAATCAAGGTCAGGGAGGAGCAAATTTGTGTTTTTATATTAAAATGCATTGCTGCATTCTACCATATCTAATTCATTCTTGCCAAGTGCCCACAGGAATTGTCTGTAAAAGAGTATAGGTTAATCTTCCAAGGTGGGTTGTAAAGCACCTGGTTAGATTGATCATTTTGTTGGGTCCGGTAGTGTAGTGGTTAGGAATGGGGGATTCTCACTCTAAAGGACTCGAGTTTCAAGTCAAGGTCAGGGAGTAAAATTTGTATTTCTTATATTAAAATGCGTTACTGCATTCTACTATCTTCATCACACCACACACACAACACACACACACAACAACACACAACACACACACACACCACACACACACACATATATATATAATATATATATATATATATATATATATATCTGTATATATATATGTATTATATATATACATATACATGTGTGTGTGATAATAATATAAATATATATATATATAATATATATATATATATATATATAATATATATATATATATATATATAAATATATATATATGTTATATATATATATATATATATATATATATATATATATATTATATATATATATATATGATATATATATTATACACATATATTTTTTGAAGTATAATAATATATATATAATATATATATATATATAATTATATATATATATGATATATATATATATATGTGTGTGTGTGTGTGTGTGGTGTGTGTGTGTGTGTGCGTCGTTTTAGTGTGTGTGTGTGTGTGTGTCGTGTGTGTGTGTGTGTTGTTGTGTGTGTGTGTGCGCGTGCCGTGTTTATGGTATATATTATATATATATACAACTATATATATAAAATATATGGATATATATATAAATGTATATCTATATATACGCCATGCATATATATCGCCAGAGTGCTTGTCTGAAACACGCCTACTTGCACACACGCACACACACACACACACACGCACACACACGCACACACGCACACACACACACACACACACACACACGCGCGCGCGCGCGCGCGCGCGAGCACGCGTTTGCGCCATGGCAGCATCCAGGATCGACTTTTAATGCACCTCTGGAGCTGCATTAACCTTGGAGTTAAAGACTTAATTCTGCGCATGTGCAGACGGAATTAATTAGTGTCACCGAACATGTATCGCTTCGTAATAAAAGCCGCCATCAACTGCACGGGAGGCGTGTTGTTTATTACGCAATTATTCTTAACAATAACGCCATTGGTTCTGACATTTCCTCGTCAAAGATGCATTGTGGAAATACATAAATGGATTCTTGAATAAATTGTCATATATTCAAATTACAAATATAACTATCAACACTGAAAAGAAAAACGGTAAGAAAATCTCCCAGATAATCTCTTGGGGTTGCAGAAATATATAAGGAAATGTTGCTTCCAGGCTAGGAAATGTATTGTGGAATACATTTATAACATTACATCTAAAAAAGGCATACTGATAACAGTATCATTAGCTTCAAATTCTAAACACAAATATTTAGAATCTTTAAAGTACGACCGACACAAGACAAGAGAAAGAGATCTCAAAGAAAGCTATCTCGCAGTTGTACACAGCTGAGATTTTTATCATTGCAATTCATCTTAATTTCATAATCAATAAGATAAGTTTTTTTTTTTTTCATTTCTATTATAGATTATTACCTCACAAGACCAACATTTGTTAACAACACATGGAGAAGTAGAAGTTTATTATTTCACATTAGTGAGAGACAAGTAAAGAAAATATAATGTACTTCTTCTACACTATAAAAGTCAATTAAGATGTAAGCAATTACTCTAGAATATCTTCCTTAAATAAATAAATCAACAACAAAAGTAACATCAAACTGACTACAGTTGACAAAGGAAATGTTTGGCTGTCAAAGAAAACTTTAGGCTGCCAAATTTAAAGAAATGCCTATCATAATGATCAGGTAATATCCTCACTTCATTATATGATACAAATTTCTTTCTATTCAGCAAATATTGCACCTATCAGTGTCAGCTCTTTCATGCAAGACAGCAAAATTTCACGGTTGTCACTTGTACGTCTGGCAGAGGATCTTGTCCTCTTAAAGACGGGTACGGTGGATTAATACTTAACTAATGAAGTCTAATACTGGGTTAATGCGAGTGGCACTTACAGAAGATACTTAAAGATAGGACAACCAGTCGGAGATTAAACGAGTTGCGTTATTTGGCTTACAGACCATTGAAGAAACTTTTGTTTACAACTGCATTGGAATATTAGAGCAAGAAGAATATTAAATCAAAACTTAAATTAAACACGTAAATTAGTTCTATGTAGACTTTTATGTAGCGTTTGATATAGGAACGAAATGAATCCATTCAAAACTAAAATGTCTCATGAAAAAACTTTTTTTTTTATTATTATTTTTTTTATTCAAACGGATGGTTTCATTTCCTGAGATCGCAGAACTGAAGAATGCCATATGATATTTAAGAATTTTTGTATTGATTTTTCATTCCCTGTTTTAATATTGTTCTCCCAATGCAGGGATGCTTCTTCGATGAATCTACGAGAGAGAAAAAACATCGATAATCACCGCAATTAGTTTAATACATTACCGTTTAACAATAAAAGTGCAGATAAACAAGTGGTCAAAATTCCGGCTCAATTTATGGTGAGGTCGATCATCATCATCAGAGAGATATGTCGTTTTTATTACTGGGACAATCAATGAAAATACGTATCGTAATATGATGACAGATAACAAATGATAGGCATCCCAAATGAAGAAATGGTTTCTAGTCTTATAACATCCATAGTAAAAGATGGATAAGAATCATCCAGGCAGAATAGTAAAACCCCCCACCTCCATTAATAGACAATGGAGAGATACTCTTAGGGTGGTTAGAGGGTTGGTCAAATTCGCTTTTTCTTTAAGCATTGCAATGATATTACAAATAAGTCAAAAACAAGACAGCATTTAAAATATAAGTACAGAATGATCAATAAAAATAACCTGACTCTTTTAATCGTGAAAGCCCAGATACCATGGTTGGCAACACCCAGTCTCATGCAGACCAAATAAGGTGAACCTCCCACTCAACCTCTGTCAGGCCACAAGAGGTTCAGTATATATAATGCCAACCTCAAGGGTCAGATAAGGCCATGGTGGGTTTAACTTTTAGTCTTATCAAGTAATCTAGGTTTATCACATAAATACAAACAGAACAATATAAAGCATTATTTTTTTGTCTTGTTCCAATTTTAAAAAGTTATACGTACACCTAAAGTACAATAAAACGGTCTTTATGTGCTATGTATTCGCAAGACTTTAATAAGCTTTATTATATATATATATAAGATATAATATATATATATATATATATATATATATATCTATATATATAAATACATATCTATATATATATATTAATATATACAAATATTATATATATATTTCATATATAGATTATATTATATATATATATATCTTATATATAATATAGTGTGTGTGTGTGTGTGTGTGTGAGTGTGTGTGTGATATACATAGTGATAGCAAATAATCTATCAATCTATCTATCTATATTTGCAAACGAGAGAACGACAGTAGTGAGACAATCACACATCCACGCGCGCCATACTCCATATTTAACACACACCCACACAGAATCCCAATGATAATAAATAACACTAATTGCAGTATCCAAACAATCCCAATATCAAGATCTCAGATGCGACAATACGTATATGCATATCAGTACCCTGATGTCACTCAACACGCGCAATTCCTGATTATGATGGGATAATTGCTAATCTGCAACGGAAATACCATTAAGCATGGTGATTGCAGATATTTTTTGTTACTTTTTTTTGCGATAATTCGTATTAGTAAAAGCGCCATAGAACAAAACTGATAGATGTAAGAGACTCAATTTAAGAAATAGAACAAATGGTTATAACGAGTAAAGGGTTACCATTTTTTTTTTTTTTTTTTAACCGTTGAATAGGCAATATCATGACCAGTACTACGTATGTATATTATATACTAAATATATAGTTGTTAGAGATATAATATATATATATTATACTATAATTAATAAAAAAAATATATATAATATATATATATATAAGTATTTATATATGATAATGTGTATATATATATAGGCATATATTGTATATGATATATGTATAATATTATATATATATATATTATATATCTATATATATATATGTGCCTTGATATATAGATATATATATATATTAGTATTTTTATATATATATTATATGATATATATATATATATAGGCACGATTATATATATATATATATATACTAAATATATATATTCTATATAATATATATATATATATAGTATATATGACATTATACAGTATATAGGGTTTCGATTTATATATATCTTATATTTATAATACTTGTTATATATATATATGATATATTAATATATAAGCATAAATATGGCATTATATATACTATCATACTTATATATAATATTATATACGATATATATATATATACGCATAATATAAGCACTTATGTAATATTGACAATATATTAATATAATTTATAGTATATCATATTATAATATCTATCTAAATAACACAACAAAGACATATATATTATATATATATATATATATATATGCATACATATAAATAATGCTATCTATATATATGATATGTATCTCTATCTATATCTTTATACATATATTATATATATATATATATATATATATATAATTATATGTATGTAAAATATATGCTATATTTATATATATTATAAATATATATATATATATATATATATATATATAATCTATTATATATATATATATATATATATATCATATAGCATATATCCTACATACATATATATAAATAAAATATATATATATATAATATATATATATATATATCTCTATATATATATTTTACATTTGTATACATAGTACATACCTATATATATTTATATATATACTGATTATTAATTTAACTATATATATATATATATACTCTATATCTATCGCTATATATAAATAATATATTTACTTACTTCATTACCTATATATATCACATATTATACTATATATTATATATATATATATATTAATATATATATTTTCATTATATATAATAACACACACATATATGTATATTCATATATGGGTGGTGTGTGTTGTGTGTTGCTGTCGCACTAAGACAAAGCAGCGCCACATAGCCAAGGACACGAATCCACCGGCACGCTTTTTCCCTTAGAGTGATGCTTTTCAGTGAGAACCGAGGAATATTGCCCCCATCACTTGAACTCGCAGCATCAATATCAGCTGACACTTACAAGATTTTTGGCTCTGAACGCTTTGGGGGAAGCGTGAGCCACCGGTTTCCTCCTCTCTCTCTCTCTGACTTTTCTGGTTCTTTTCTCTTTTTTCTCTCTTTCTCTCTTTTTTTTTTTTTTTCTTTTTTCTTTCTTTCTCTCTTCTTTTTCTCTCTCTCTCTTCTCTCTCTCTCTCTTTTCTCTCTCTCCTTTTCTCTCTCTCTCTTTTTCTCTTTCTCTCTCTCCCATCCCTCTCTCGCTCCTGCTACGCTTTCTCTCTCTTTCAGCCTGTAGTTCGTTACATGCTCTTTCAGTAAACTCTCCTCTCTTCTTATTTTGTTCTCTATTCCCTCTCTCTCTCTATCTATTCATCTATTAATATCTGTGTCTCTTTATCTCTCACTCGTTTCTGTTAACGTAATTAAGGAAATATAAGATGATTTGCGCGACTATGATGATTATTTAATTATTTAATAAATTAACCTCATTCTTGATAATTGTGAATGCCAGTGGAACGAATTTAATTCCCTTATCCATCAGTAATAATGTCGCATCAACAATGATGAAGGTGATGCATTATTGTGGTCAGTGACTGTGATGATATAAAAAATAATAGTAACAACCAAACAATTATTCAATATATATATTTATATATATAACACTATATATATTACATCTATATATTTCGTACTATATTATATATATATACTATTTACGATATATAGTATATATATGTGTATAATGCTATAGTTTATATATACAGTGTAATAAGTAATGATTCTATATATATATATATATATAAGCTATATACTAGCATATATATATGTGCTCATGCTAACTCCTTTATTATATAAATATATATCCTATTATATATATATATAATATATATATATGCATATATATATATATTTACTATATAAATATTTATATACTATATGTACTGTATATATCTATTATAGGCTCTATATGTATATACTACTATACATTATATATATCTTATATATATGATATATATATACTATATATATATATAAAATATATATGTATTTATAGTATATATATATGTCAATATATATATAGTAAATTTATATATATACTATATATACTATATATATATATATATATATCTCTATATACTGTAGTATGGAAGTTATGTTATCATACACACACACACACATCACACACACACACACACACACACACACATACACACACACACACACACACACAATTTATATATTATATCTATATAGATTATATATAATATATATATATATATTATATAATAAATATAATGTATATATATACATAATTGCATATGTATATATATATCTAGCCGATATTATCGCATTATCATAACTCTATATATATATATATTATATGCGATAATATATATAATATATTTAGAATTAATATGTCATATAATGTCTATATATATATATATATATATATATATCTATCTATATATATAATATATATATGCATTCTCATGAAGCTATAATAAAATATAATTATACCTATATATATATATATATATTATATATATATATATTTTATATATATTATACATATATATATATATATATATATATTATATTTATATATATATATATATATATATATATATATACATGATGCATATAAATATATCATATATATATATATATGCTACCCTACTCCTCCATAAACTATATGATATCTATATATATATACTCATAGGATATATCTATACTATATATATATGATAATAAAAATATATATAAGCAATACTATATATATAATATATACTAACTAGTAATATATCATATAATGAATCATATAAAAATATGGTATATATATACTCATATAATATATATATATATCAATATATATTAATATACGCATACTCTTTAGATTAATATATATATATATATAAATAATATATCTTTACTATTCTCTATATATTACTATATACTCATATATATACATGTATTTCTTATGTATATGTAATACTATATCATATATATACATATATTTATATGTCTGTGTAATATATATATATATACATAATGCATACAGTAAAATATAAATGTATTTATATATGTCTATATATCTCCCCATTATACTAAACATATCTAATATACTATATACTTATATATATACTTATATCTTTATCATTATATATATATATAGTACAACTCTTATAACAGACGCCTGTCAACCACAAGCTCGATTATGTATGAGCTTTAATGATAACAACAATTGTTGATAGATATGCAGTAATGTAGCGTTAGAATTAACCTAATAAAGTGACTAAGTTTACTCTAGATTACTGTAGCTATAACTTGTGCAATGTATATGTCAGTCTAACCAATCAAAAAAAAAAAAAAAAAAAAAAGACGAACCACTAACTCCGACTCAGAATTTATACCAACTTTAAGATAGTTCAGTATTTCCTATTTTTCCCGCATGTCAAGCTATTGCCTCTGTGATGACGTCAGTTTACCCAGTCCTCATTTCTAATAATTACATCTTTGACAATCTACGTTATACTAAAATAAAAAAGACATGTATTTTTAGAGATTAGCAAATCTTGAATATACGACATAGCTTAGAGAGTATTCTGCAGTCGAAACAAATTACTAAATCTCACAATATTGGCAATGACATTGTGCCAGCTACTTCCTGGTAATGTGAAAATATGCCTGTGCAAGGCCAGTTATCTTATCTCCTCTTATATACAGTCTATTTCTCGCGGGTCACTTGTCAACCTTGTTTCTATCTGACGAAACGGAGAAGAGGGAAAACCTGAAAACGCGCGGTACTGCATAGCAAGGACATGAGTATATGGCACAATATTCACATGACACACATAGCACACACACACACAGCACACACACACACAACAACAACAACAACAACAGACAACCAACTCTAATACAAGAACACACACTTATGCATGAAGCTATTTTATGTTTCATAATAATAGTATACTGTACCATCAAAGAAGTTTCAGTGGCTA
>NW_028234418.1:25501539-25506539 GCF_977035675.1 Penaeus japonicus
CCCCCCAAACCCACCCCCCACAACCCCCCCACCCCCCACAAACCCCACCCCCCACACACACCCACCCCACCCCCCACAAACCCCACCCCCCACACACACCCCCCCCAAACCCCCCCACAAACCCACCCCTCCACCACACACCCTCTGTGGCAAAGGAAGAGAGAGATACTTCATATAAAAATAAGTTGGCTTCATGATTGATCAAAGTATAGATTTCATATATTTATCTTCGACTACCCTCGAGGTTAGATAAGGACATTGTTATAATGCTTTAGAACAAAAAAAAATCCCAATAGATGAAGGAAGAAGGTTTTTTTTCAGGGTAAGTAAGAATTAAAGGGCCCCACAATACAAAGGAAACCTAACTTCGAAGCAAGTTTTAAACTGTGATTAATCGGGAGGAAATTTATATTGTTACCAGAGTATGAGTAACATATATACAATAAATGCTACATACATACATACCCTACATACACACTAGATACATAACATACTTTACACAGAAGGAGAAAGATTGCGAGAGAGAGAAAAAAAGGGATATAAATGATGAAAGACTGAGGGGAAAGAAGAGGAACGAGAGAGACAGAGAACCAAAAAGAAACAGAAGAAAAAAGCAAATCCACATACATCCGCACAATGGCGTTCTGCAATAGGGTTACGGCAAAAAATGTAGTAAACTTTTTGATCGTATTTATTTCCAGTTTTAAAAACATGAATGACTGGTTTAAATACAGGGGGAAAATATCACCATGAATTTTACTTGCAGTGCCAACCATCCAAAATTATAAATCTCCATATTATAGCTCGTGGTCAGCAGGTTTTTTTTTTTTTTTTTTTTTTTTTTTTTTTTTTTTTTTTTTTTTTTTTTTTTTCTAACCGTCAACGAATAACCTTTAAAAATGAAAAATATATTTAAACAAAAAGTGTATTTAGCGAAAGCGTTTATATTTGGGCGAGCGCCGATCGCAGGTAGATATCTTTCCCTTTTCAAGTGTATCATTTTAAATATCATCATAGGTGCACTAATTCTTAATGCATTAACGTGTGTCGAGGATTGTTTATAAAATAATATATAAATATTATATATACTATATATATATATATTATATATACATCTATGAATATATATGTATATTATATATTGTATATATATATTTTAAATATATATATATATATATATATATATATATAAATATGTATATGTGTTTTTGTGTGTGTGTATGTGTGTGTTTGGTGTGTATGTGTGGGTGTTGTGTGTGTGTATGTTGTGTGTGTATGCCCAATCTCCAAGATTAATAAAAAACGTTAATCACCGTACTTTCCAGGCAAAAGAAAACCCACCCAAATATGATCGTGGCGCTGAAGGTTCCCCTCAGAATATCACCAAACCAAGACTAATTTAAGGTCTTGGCACCATTAAAAGTGCGATTAAAGCTTTTTAAAATGAACGATAACAACCTGGGATATCAAATATCCGACGAGTAAAATTTGGTTAATGACGCAAACACCACTCGTTGATTCTTGTCGTTTATCGCTCTATTGGTTTGAACATGCGGGGTTGTGGGTCCGTGCCGAAATATGCGCTCACATACACAACCCTACAGCACGCACGCACACACACACACACACACCCACACACACACACACAATTTATATATATGAATATTTTATTTATATATATAATATTATATATATATATATTTAAGTATATATATATATATATATATAATATATTTTATTTTATATATTTATATATGTATATGGGGGGGTGTATTTATAATAATTTTTTTTTTTTTAAATTAAAATATATATTTTATTTTTATATATTATTATATATTTAAAATAGTTATTTTTGTTGCATTTTAATTTACATTTTATTTGTGTTTTATAAATATATTAAATACATATTATATTGTTTTTATAATTATATTATAATATATTTTTAATATTTATTAGGGATAATATATTGTGTGCATATATATATACTATATTGGGGGGTTTATAATTTATATATATTTATATATTTTATAATAATATATTTACACTATATTCATTATACGATTTATATATATATATTAGATATATATAATATATATATATATATTATATTATATATATTTATATATATATTATATACATTTAATAATTTATATATATATATATATTATATATACTATATATACATATATATTTATATATATATATTAAAATATATATATTATACATCTTATTTATGTGTGTGTGTATGGTGTGTGCGTGTGTGTGGGGTGTGTGTTCTTTGAGTGTGTGATGTTTGTGTGTGGGTGTGTACATATTAAATTTGCATGATATATATGTATGTTACCCTTTACCCAAAACAAAACACACACATAAATTTATATAAAAAATTGTAAAATTTATTTATATATATATTATATATTTAATTACTATTAATATATTTTATATATTATTTATATATTATATTTTTAAAATTTTATAAGCATATGTTTGTATTTTATATATATATATATATTATTTATATAAAAATATAATATATATATTTATATAATTATAAATATATTATGCATACATATATTACATACTACTACATACATACATTTTTTATATTTTTATTTATATATATAATTATATATATTTGATTTATATTATATATATATATATATTTTTTAATCCAAGTATTATACGGATATATATCTTACATAAAACACACACGACCACACACAAAACACCACACACACACACCAAACCACACACCCACACACACACACAAACATCCACACAACACACACAACACACACTTTTATATTTTATATTTATATATATATATATATATTATATATATTTATATTATATATATGACTTGAAAAAAAACACTCTTCCGTGTTGATGAATGGCAGATAAAACCCACTTAACAAAAAATAATTTTTAGTGGGGTTTAAATCTGCCATATATATTAATTATAATATTTATTATATATTATATATAATATATTAATATTTTATAAATTTATATAACTTATATACTATATATAATATATTTTATTTTTTTAATATTATATATATTATAGGGTATAATATACATTATATATGGTATATTATGTATATTATAACGTGTATATATATATAATATATTATATATTTATATTTTTATATATATATATATATATATATATAATATTTTAAATTATACATGTTTTATATAATATATATATATATATTTATATACTATTTAATTAATTAATAATATATTTATTATATATATTATTTTTTTAATAAAAAAATTTGATATATTATATTATATAATATTTTTTATATATAATTAATTTATATATATTATATTATATATATTTATATACGTGTGGTGTTTTGTGTGGTGTGTGTGTTGTGTGTGGGTGTTTGTGGTGTTGTGTGTGTTTGGTGTGTTGTGGTGGGTGTGGTGTGTGTGTGTGTGGTGTGTTGTATGTGTGTGTATTATGTACGTTGCTAGTATTTATAAATATTATTATTTAATATATATTTTTATATATATATATATATATTTATATATATATATATATATATAATTGGGTTATATTATGTATATATATATATAGGGTATAATATTATTTTATATATTATATATTTATTTTATTTTTTATAAAAAATATAATTATATTATATATATTTATTTTTTATATTATTTTATGTATATATATGTATATATTTATATATATTATATATGTATTTATATATTATAATATATTTTATTATATATATATTTTATTTAATATATTTTATTTATATATATATTTAATTATATATTTTTATAAATATATATTGCCTATAATCTATCTATTATTATCTATCCTTAAATAAATATATTTATATATTATATAATTATACTCCTATATATTTATATGTATTTATATATATAATATGTATATAATATTTTTTATTTATTATATGTATTTTTTTTTTTTTTTAAAATTTTTAAAATATATTTAATATATATATATATTATATAATATTATATTTTTATGTGGGGTGTGTGTGGTTGTGGGTGGGTGTGTGGGGTTTGTGTGTGTGTGTGTGTATTTTTATTTATCTTTTTTATTTATATATTTATAATTACTTATATATATATATACTGGTTGTGTATTTATTTATATATTTTTAAATTTTATTTTTATTTGTGTGTGTGGGTGTGTGTTGTGTGTGGGTGTGTGTTTGTGTGTGTGGGTGGGTTTTTTATTGTATAAATAATACAACAAATGAACTATCAATTGATACCAGTCCCCCATATTAGATATATTATTTATTATCAATGTGAGGTTAATTTTTTTAATTCCTTACTCTATGCGCCCATATCCGCAAAATTTTTTTATATATCTATAAATACCATCAAGTTGCTTTCTGGCACTTACTGCATGTTTAGCAGGAGTCCGCCCGGCTTTGGAAACCCACTGGCATTGATATAAGATATGGGATCTTATTATTCATGAGGGAAAGTTTTTGTTGATTGTCAGGACCCCTTTTATTTGCATAAAAGTGGTCATCATTAAACACCTCATTAACTGAGAGATCATGGGAATTTTGTTTTGAATTTCTTGTCGAGCATCAGATCCCGATTATACGCATGAATTAATTTTGCCTTGATAACTCTCTAATTGCTACCATTAACATATACATACATGCAACAAATAAGGAGATTTGTATACATATGATTTTTTTTTTTTCAGAATGATATTTTGTAACACGTTTTAATATCATGGTAACAGATAAAAATGTTTATTATTTAATATCATGGTAACAGATAAAAAAATTTATTATTTAGAGCAATTGGTTAAGCTTTGTTAATCATCATCATTATCTCTTCAGCAATAGCAAGATCAACCATTAATTATCACAATGACAATTTACTCCAGCACTATTTCGTAAAATGATAAAAAGAAAAAGAAAAAGAAAAAAAAAAACGTAGCACCATCTTTTGATTAATGTTTAATTCCATCAAACGAAACAGTT
>NW_028234418.1:25509039-25521539 GCF_977035675.1 Penaeus japonicus
ATGTGTATATTATATATATGTTATTTGTATTATAGTATATATATTATATAGATATATATTATATATATCTATGCTTGTATATAGTAAATGTTATATATTGTCTTCAATAAATATAATCGGTTTAATATATATAAATTCTATATCTAAATACATATACACACTACCACGCCAACACAAACTGACACAATCAGTAAACTATGATTTCACAATAAAAAAAACAACCACACTCCCACCAACACAAATACAACACACAACACACACCCCACACACCACACAACACACAACCCTCCCCCCCCCCCCACATCAAAACCAAACCACCACTTCACCCCCCCCCACCCCAACCCCCCCCCAACTTATAACTCTATCTATATAATCAAAAATCCCCCCACACACCCACTCCCACCCCGTGTATCACACACTCTATAACACACAATCAACACCCACAATCCACACACACAACCACAAATACCACCCATAACATATAACACATCATACCCACCCAACCACAAAACACACCACACACTAAAATCTCCAACAACACCCCCTTCAACCCAACCAATTCTCCAGATATATTCAGCTCACTCGTCCACTACTACACTAAACCTCGCCCCTCACATGCGCTCGCATAATTTTCCTATCCACGCACACTCTCCCTTCAATCCATAATTTTACCCCCCCCCCCCCTCCCCACCCCTCCCCCCCCCCCACCCCCACAACCCCCTCACCTCCCGTTATTCCCGCCTGTCCACTATAGTACATCTCATCTCACCTCTCTTTTGACCCCCCCTACATCCCTTCCTAGACAGCACATATTGGATAGAGAAGATATCCAGATGATTATGTGAGCGGGCTAGGATGGGCGTGACAGCCGGGATGGAACTGTATTTGACACGGAAAATATTGGCAGAGTGGAGAGGGACCCTCCCTCGTGTGGTGCAGTGGGCGTGGTTGGTCTGTTGCATTTCGTGGGTGATGATGATTGCGAGAGTGCGTTGAGGCTGTGTTGTAGTGGTGATGGATTATGATGGTGATATTGATGGGAATGATTAGGGTGATGGGCTTTGAAAAAGGTAAAGGTGGACGGAAAGGATTATGAAAGTGATGCTCAAATGGCTCTGGAGGAAAATATGTGTGTGTGGATTTATATATATCTATATATTTATATATATTTAATAGATATTATGTGTTGTGATGTGTGTGTGTGTTGTGTGTGTGTGTGTGTGGTGTGTGTGTGTGTGTGTATTTATATATTATTTTAATAATATATTTATATAGATTTATATATATTTATATATATATATATATATTTGGTTGATGTGATATGTAATATATATAATATTTATGTATACCCCCGCTTCCGATATATCCTTATATATTTATTATATAGCCCCCCCCTCCGCCCCCCCCCCCCCGCCCCCCCCCCCCCCCCCCCCCACCCCCCTCCCCAGATTGTGGTTGTGAGTTTGTACTTGGTTGAGATGAGAGTGTGTAGAGATTAGTGTGTGATTGAGTGGGAGGGTGTATTATATTAGTTGAGAGAGAAAAGTGTGTGAGTAGAGAGTTAGGGGTCTGATAGAGAGTATATGTTATTGTGAATATGAGTGTTAGAGATAGTGTGTGTAGAATGAGTGACTATCTGAGAGTAGATTGTATCTACACACACACAAACTCTGTTTAGAGTTTCGTGATCCCGCTGTTGTTGTGTGTGTGAGTGTGCGTGAGGTGTACAGACGTTGTGTGTGAGAGAGAATACTACAGCTACTCAACTCAAGATATAATTTTTAGAATTGATATAGAGCATATATATATATATTACTTGAGTTATTTAGTATATCTCTTCTCTCGCTTCCTCGCGCACGCTGGCCCTCACGCTTCCGTGCTCTATTCTCTCGGCTTTTTAAGTTTTTCTTCTCCTCTGCCTTTCGCTGTCCCTCTTCCTCTCTTCTACCCCCTAAGCCTCCAATCTCAGCCTCTCCTTCCTTTTCTTCAAGTTGATGATTTATCCCTTTACACAAAGGATCCCCCTCTTATGTGACAGTTGTTTTCTCTCGTTTTCTATCTCCTTGTGATATAAATTAAAGAAAAAAAAAGATAGAAAAACTGCTAGCCTTGTTCTCCTAAGGGTCCGCGGTGTTTAATTGGCACATATTTGGAAGACAATGGAAAGGTTCGCCTGGCGGTCGAGTTCTCTAAATGCTACAGGCAACCGTATGTCCGGTGCCTTATAGTGAGTCTTCGTGCCCCTGATAGATTTCAGGGGTTAATCCGTTGCCACATCGATCAGCATAGAGAATTCATACCTGATTCTTCTCACTTAAATATAAGCCTTCTCCATTGCCGTTGCATTGCGTCTTGTATGTCTCTTAACTGGGAATCGCTGTGGCATTAGTGAGAGTGTGCTCTGCATAAGAGTACGGCAGGGTCCACTGGATATTTATTCGAACAGAATGGACATATAAGTAAATATATGATAATATTGCGGCTTGTCAAGAAAATAATCTCAAATAGCAGCTGGTCAATGTCGGGTCGGACAGGTATTGCGTCGATCAACGCATTGATGCCATCATCAGTTCGCTTGCATGACGTCAGATGACACATTCACTGAGAAATTCGAAGGGGCTTGGTACGTCATGAAGTTTACATTTTGTGTCGCGTTGAGAGTGTGAAGTCTTGAGTCGAGTCTTCTAGTGATTTCTAGATTTATACGTTAGCACCATTTGTATATAGGCTAAAGATGTATGGTGGATTTTATGATATAGGTTTATTGATAGATACAGATATATACATATTGAGTTAGAGTTTTTGAGATATGAAGATTATAGGATATAGTGTAGAGTATGTATTGTATGTATACTTATCTTTTATTTTCATATATATATATAATATACATATACTGTAGCCCCCCCCCCCCTTAATTCGCTATCATATTATTATTGGAGAGTTATAGCGAGATCGATCTATGGAGGTAGATGTTATAGAGTGTGTCTATTATATCCGAATGAGAATATTCGTGTATAGCTATGAGCAGGATAGATTTGTATAGATTATATATATGCTGTGTGTGTGGTCGTGTGTGTGGGTGTGTATTGATATATATTATACATATACGAGTTATCATTGATAGAGTGTGTCAGATATTTTATAGATATGAGTTATATATTATATTTGAGTGTGTGTGTGTGTGAATATAATTATGTACCCGGGGTGTGGTGTGATATATGGTGTGATGTGTGTTTCGTTATATTTTATATATACATAGATAAAAATACAGAAGTTGTTAGACATATTTATGCATATTATGTTAGGTTAGATTGGTAGATAGACAGACTTTAATTGTTTTTATAGATACGCTCTACTCTACTCTCGCTCGACGAGGCATCGTCTCTCTCTCTCTCTCTCTCTTCTCGCTCTCTCCCCCCCCCCCCTCTCTCTCTCCCTCCCTCCCTCCCTCCACTCCCTCTCCTCTCTCCTCTCTCTCCGCCCTCTACTTATCCCTCTCTTTAGGCAAAAACGGACATCGAACTGCTTCCTACAATTGGGGCGGAAGTCGGACTCCTTTGCAGAGACGTTGCTCCCTCCCTCCTGTTTCAATCTCGCCCTTCCCTTCCTGTCAGATTTTACTCTCGGACCCTGGCATTTCCTGATGATTACCAGGGTTCCGACCCTTTTCCCGTCGGCTCGCAAGAGGCTTTAGGTCTCTGCATATAGCACGCTACAGGTGATGCGTTGTCGTGGATTGGGTGCTGGTTTGGGCTGTTTATGTCGTACAGTTTGTGTGTGGTGTGTGATGGGTGTGTGATGTGTGTGTGTGCATGGATATATTCGGATTTATCGTTATATATATATACGTATAATTTATATAGACGGATATAGAGTTTACGTATTTAGAGAGATATATATATCTTTTTATTTTTAATAGATATATATAATATATTAGATATATTCGTGTGGGTTGTGTGTGTGTGTGTGGGATTGGGTGCGCATGTGTAGCTTCACATATATTAATTTATTGTTCTGTTTCGTTGCATAATTATTTAAGTATCATGACTACGGCTTATTCATATGTAATATTATATATACTTATACGAGATTATAAATATCTCTTTATTTTTTTATATATATATTATATATATATATATAGTATATATAGTTATATATATACATTACTCTCTGCACCCCGTGTCTCTCTCCCTCCACGAACCCATCATCCCACTCCCGAGATATCCCGCCAAATGGACATACACCAAACCCCCCTCACGGAAGACTGTCAATTTTACCGAAGGGGATCCTATTTTATGAGCAAAAGATACACCACAACAGGTCTGCCACCAATAAGGATATTCACAGCATTGGTCTCCGGTAGAGGGCGGTTCACAAGGTCGGGTCTTCACCAGGTAACTCTTGGAGACATTAGTAAGTCGTTCGCCATTCGCGGTTCTTTGGGACTTAAAACGTCCGTCCGCTCCGTCCCGGTCCTTTTGCTGCGGAGCGACGACTGATGTAGTTGTGTGGGGTGGGTGTGTATGTGTGTGTTTGGGTGTGTTTGTATGTGGTGCGAGTCTGATGGGTTGTGTGTGTGTTTGTGGTTTCTTGTCGTCCATCGTGGTTGTTTGTGTATGTTTGTCTTGTGTGTGTGTGTGGTGGGGGTGATCCAACCACACTGGGAATCATTTTCTGTGTGTGTTTTTGTGGGTTTGTTTATGTTGTGCCCTATGTGTTTGTTGGTGTGTGTGTGTGTGTTTGTGAAGGTTTGTGTGTCCTTTGTGTGTGCGTTTCTGTGTGTGTGTATGTGTGTTGTGCTGAGGATTGTGTGTGTTTATGTGTTGTGTGTGTTTTGTATGTGTGTTTATGGTGTGAGTGTGTTTGGTTCGGTAGGTTCATGTAATAAGTGTAAGTATTAACCCATGTGGTTCTTATGTCAGGAGACTTCCACTGCCTACAGGAGCTGGGTGTATGTAACCTGTATTTAAAAAAAAAACAAAAAATAAAAGAGAATAAAATAAAAAAAAAAAAAAGGGTTTTAACATGAATCATCACAATAAGGAACAGTTAAGCTTGTCATTTTGTGCAAATCAACCATTTGGTGTCCGACTTCAGTATTGCCTCCCATCTATCTCATTCAAATACATTCCTTCAGAGAGTATTAAACTTATAGTCGTGCGTTATTCTTGCTTAAACAAACTCGTGAATTACAATTTAAAATGTAGGCCTCCCCTAGAAGTACTAAATATCTAAGGTATTTATCTTGGCCCTGATAGCTTCCAGATTCAAAAGGCTGCTTAAAATATTATTTTCCTTTTAAGAGTCTTATACTTTATATTAAGTTTCATGTATTTGAGTACTCGCTTTTTTCCCCCCCCCCGTCATATAGTCAAATGTTAGAGATAAAAAGATTTTTTTAATGAGTAACGTTAGAAATATTACAAACGATTATTTTCCCGTACGTCCCGTACGATACAAACGCAGAATCTATTACTAATGCTACGCGCCAATGCTTCAGCAGAATCTGGATTTATGGTGAAGTGTATAAACCGCCAGCACAAGTCTGTTGAGGGTGTGTGTGTGTGTCTACGACCATATACATACACACACACACCACACACCACCACACACACACACACACACACAACATATATATATATATATATATATATATATACTATATATATATATATATATTTATATATATTATAATATATATTTATAGATACATATATATATATATATGTATATTCTGTATATATCTATATATATATATATATATATATGTATACTTTATTAGATATGATTACTTGATATATATATATATTAGATATATATATATACTAAAAATTTTTATTTTATATATGTAATATATATATATAAATATATATATATATATATATATATATATATATACTATGTGTGTGTGCATGTGTGTCTGTGTGGTGTTGTGTGTGTGTGTGTGCTTGTGTGCCGTGTTGCTGATGTGGGTGATATATATAAAAAACCAATTTTTTATATTTATTTATATATATATATATAAAGTATATAAAATTATATACTTTTTACTATTAATATATATATATATATATAGATCGCACTAGTTTATGCAAGCAGATGTTCATAGCGACAAATTATAGCAAGTAAAGGTCTGCGTGTATAGATATTCAGTCTCATTCATTCCTTTTTCTATTATTTATATTATATTTATCACACACATATATTAAATGTGTGTGGGTGTCTGTGTATGTATGTTTATAAGTATACATATTTATGTTATATATATATATATCATATTAATATTATATATATAATATATATATATATATTCATTTACATATATACATAAAATGTGCTTTATCATATTATATATAGATTATATATATTATATATTTATTCATATAACATTATACATAAACTGTGTATATATATTAACTATAATATGTATATATATATATATATATATATATATATATATATGATATGTAGAATAGCTGATACGACTAGTGAGATGCAGTAATCTCTTTAATGGCGTGAGACATCTCCTCTTTCTGTCTCTGTGTGTCGTATGATGTTGTTGTATATGTGTTTATGACTAGTGTATATATTTGGGTATTGTAGAAGACGAAATTTAGACATCTTGCCGATGGTGAATGTATGATTGGTGTTTTGATATTATTGAATCTAAATATCTTATATTAGTATGTGCTGTGATACTGATAAATAGTATATAATGAGGATAATTCAGGATATTTATATATCTTTGGGAGTGATAGTTGCTAATTACGGAATCTATTAGTACTGGTACTGACCTATACAATAATTCGGTGTCCTATTGTGTAGGATATCAGGTGTAATGTTGATGATGTTATTTATACTAGAAGTTCGTAATATCATTGTCCTCTCTAGTCTCGGAATTTCTGATCTATCACAGTATTCCCGCAGAGCATGTCTCGTAGCAAGCATAGTCGTTGATTATGACACGTAGCTCCCACTACATCACGACAGCATGTAGTGACTAGTGTTGCACAATTTATATACTATATAATATGCAAAGAGACAGTATACTGACTCATATGCATATTGTACTATGTCTGATAAGTATCTACGTATGAGATGTAGACTTAGGTTGTAAAGAATTATATATAGAGATAATAATAGGCTAATACTGTCTTACATTAGACTCAATATACGTATGTACTATGTATTTCTCTCTCTGGTGATAGTTGTTTACCTCACCCCCTCCCCTCCACTCCTCCCACTAATCTTAACTCTTTGATCTAATCAGTGTGTACAGAATCATCATTTGATAGGATTAGACACTTCTACATCGTACCGTAGTGCCTTCTCTCACTATAGGTTATCATAAGTCATTCTATCTATTAGGACTACTGTACTTGTAGTACTCTGGTAGTGAATGATATGATCCCTATACTCTCCACTTTTTATAAATCACTCTCAATCTACTTGAGCTAATGAAGCTATATTTTTATCCTATTGCGTTATCTGGTGTCTATTTATGCTATTTAATGGTGATATAATAAAATAATCATGTATATATTGTTTTATACTAACGTACGTGTTTAGATTACGGAATAGATATGAATGTTAGGATTAATAAATGGGTTAATGTAAATAGATAATGTGTTGAGAGGTATTGAATAATAGATAAAATATCTATAGATGATTAAGTATATCTCATAAGACTCTACATGTGAATGACTGATAATGATATAATCTCATTTTATTATATGTATGTACATATGATAATGGGATTATAATATATAGTAGTTACAAATTTTAATATATCTATTTGGATTATTTGAGAATAGTAAGAGTGATCATTCTAGTGAACTATATAATCAACGTGTCGGCGAGATGTGTTAGACTGTAGTTGATCCCATTACATCATGAGACGTATCGATGACTTAATCTGTGTCGTGTGTGTTGTCTGTGTCGTAGAGACCTTGCTCTGTCTGTGTATAAGTGGACATGTCTAGTCGTATACATTGTATCATAGTTAAATATATATGGATCCTATGATGCCTTATGTTAAGATAGTTGTGGACGAACTGTGGAATGCGGATAATCTGAGTTTAGTTATCTGATGTATAGCTATATAGCAGTAATATTTCGAGAGTAAGTGTGCAAGATAAAATACTGAGTATTGATGATATCATTGAATAGTAAGGAACTAAGCCCGATTTTAGCGTGCGTCAGATGTATACTCCGGACTTAATTTGCATCATATAGCGCGTCACCACTCTCTGTCGTCAGTAGAGTGCTGACTCTATGAGAAGATGCTGTTGTAGTGATCGAATCGTAGTGTTGACTGTTGATCGTGTAGCGTTGGGTCCTTACTCACCATGATGCCCGGCCGTGGATCAGCCACACCCCCCCCCCCCCCTCCCTCCCCCCTTCCCCCCCCTCTCCTCACACCCTGCTTGCGACTGGGCTGTTAAGCTTGTTTTCTGACTCGATTTGGATCGCAGGATATGTAAGGCGTGAGCTAAACGGCATTACTAAACAGACAGCTGTATTTCATGATGTGAGGTAATAGATTTGAAATTTCAGTAGAATTCACCCCTACATTAATGATGACCTAGTGATCTGGTGAGGCTGATATATAAAACCTCATGTAGATAGCCATAGTAATAGCCTGATGATCTCGAATCTCAGTGCTGAATATTTAATATCATTACTAGAATATATGAAGAGGTATATAGATGAGAAGAGTATAGTGAAATAACTAAATGGATTATACTACCTGTTCATCCGTATGTTGAGTGTAGATCTGTCTCCACGCTACTGTAGTCTAGATATCTTTCTGATCATACTCCATTTGTTCTCTAAAGGATAGATGATGAGAATAGTTTAGTTGATTAGTAGATCTGTGAATAAAATAAGTAAGGTAAATAGGTATAGAGAGTAGGTTAGGTACGAGGAGTAAGAAGACACGATGTGATGATGTAATTATTTGCCATGAGCTATATAGTTGTGATTTAGATGAATAGAGTATGAGAGAGATGATATAGATTCGTCGTAGTATATTGAACATATATAGGTTGATATGATTAGAGGTAGTAGGGAGTAGAATGAGAGAACCCCACCCCTAGATTTAAATGACACTACACTACATATATATAAGAGTTATATAATTACTTTACATACTATACATATCATAGTAAAAAGCACATCATCATAATATATATAAGTATATATGCCATAAATATACTATATATATATATATATATATGTGATGTGTTAGTATATAATTCCATCATATTATTACTACACATATGAAGTATAAAAGGTGGTGATGCATAACTATCTGAATCATGTGATAGATAGATACAGTAAGGCAATTATATTATACCTACTCCAAAGATATAGAGTAATATTATTATATCTAACAATACGGACCTATGTAATAATAAATGCAATATGATGATGAGCTAAACTCATATGAGCAAATGACTAGCGATGATTACTGATATCAACTATATTGGAATACCATAGTATAAATATAAATATTTTATTTATAATATTACATTAGTATTATTATATATTAGATAGATTATATATAGTGCACATATATTTTGAATATTATACTGTATAGAATATATATATATATCTACATCTATTTTATATATAGTATATATGAGATAAAATTAAATATAATATATATTACATATAATATGAGTAGATATTTAGATAGTTTTAGATAGATAATGTATATAATATTAATTCTAGGATATGATTTATTATTAATAATGTATATGTTAGGGATCTATATTGTTATTATATATGTATATATGGACCTAATTTTGTACTACATATACTTATATGATATATAGATTTATTAAGATATATATATATATTTAGTTATGTTATAATATAGATTATTTAAATATATATAGTTATTTATTATGTAAGTTTATTATATCTGAAAATGAATAGTATGATGTATAATAGTATATATATATATATATAGTATAACTTGTATGTTATATATATCTCAGATATATGTACTAGCTATATAATATATAAGATATAATATATGTATATATTGAGAGATGATATAAAGAATAGTGAGACCTCCCCTCCTCTCCCCCCTCGCCTCTGCTCTCGTCCTCTCCTATCTCGCTCCTCTTATAACCTTTAAATATTTATATTCTTATAATATTATTTAAATATATTTATATATAAAAATATCATGTATGTATATATATTGTATATATATTTATCTATATGTGTGATGTGTTGTGTGTGTGTGTGTGTAGTGATAGTTGATGATATGTGTTGTGTGTGTGTGGTACTGATATGTTTTATGTTGTATGTGTGTATTTTTATGTTGTGTGTGTGTGTGATGTATGTGTTAGTGTGTGAGGTGATGTTGTGTGTGTATAGTGTTCAGAGAGAATGTATAGATAATGGGTGGTATATATGAAGAGTAGAGAGTGAGAATAAAGATATATATATACCTTATATGTATATATATAACTATATAATATATATATATATATATATATATATAGTATATATACATATATATATGTTTTTTATTTATTATATTTTTCTATATAGAGATATATAGATCAATATATAGATATGTGGTGGTGTGTGGGTGATGTGCTGGGTGTGTGTGTGGGTGTGTTGTTTATATATATATTTATATATATATTTTATATATATATATATTTATTTTTATATTATATACTATATATGTTATATAGATATTTATATAGATTTATTATAATATTAATTTTGTATATATATATAGATATATCTATATATGTATATATATATATATATATACATAATATATATATATAGATATAGATATATATATATTATAATATTTATATATGTATATATATTATATATATTTATATATATATATATATATTTATATAGAATTATATATATGGGTGTGTGTGTGTGTGTGTGTGGTGTGTGTGTGTGTGTGTGTAGGTTTTACCTAGATATATGATTTATATATATATATTTTTTTTGAGTTTATAGATATATATCTATTTAGTCCTTTAACAGCTACGTATACATTTATGGATATTGTTGCTATATATATTTAGTATAGATATATACTTTTATGTATATATATAGGTATATATATATATATATATAGGTATATATATATTTTTTATTTACATATATAATATATTCCATATATTTGTATATATATATATATATTATATATATATTGGATATATATATATTATATAATTTTTAGTATTATACAGTATACGTATATATGTATAAATCATTCACACATAAAAGAAAATAATAATCGTGCTTTTATTATGATGTTAAATGGGATAGAAATATTAACATAAAAAAACATATGTAATAGTGACGTAAGAGAAGCATCTGAAGAGCTATGAACTCTGATCGTTTCATCTTTTGTATATATAATGTAATACATCATTCAGCCACTATAACAATGAAACAACAGGCATCGAAGCAATTACACACAACATTGATGGTAACGATTTCTAGTTTTGTTAATTGAATAATTAAGTTTTTAATTACGGCTAATGTTGACATGTTGTTCATAAATTAAGTTGATGTAATGATTGATGTGGTGATAGTAATGATGATATTTGATGATGATATGTTGATAGACGATGATGATGAAGAGGAGGATGGTGATGATTATGATATTAGATATAACGATGATGATTGTAAATGATAATGCCAATAATAATAATAACAGTATAGCACCAAGAACATTATAAAATTAGTATTAAGATTTTAAAAAGTATAAAACTGAAGCCAGAAAGAAGGTAAAATAAATAAATAAATAAATAAAAAAATATAAAAAATATAAAAAATAAACAGGGTCAGTTCCCTGCCGGTAGCCTGAACTGGTAAACTAACTTAGCAAAATAATATATCACTGAATTAACTAGCGCTTTGTGTTACACTTAGAAGTCGTGAAATGGCCATGAACGTCAATTCAGTCTATTTATCCAGTACCATGTAAAATTGCAGAAAGCGTGAAGATGATGACAAATGGAAAGAAAATGAAAGAAAGAAGGAGGAGAGGAAGCTAGTGATGAGAAACGAAGATGAAAAAATAGACTATAAAGAAGACGACGACTACGATGATAATGATGATGAAATGAGGGGGGGGGGGGGGGCCGGGGGGGAGGGGGGGGGGGGGGGGGGGGGGGGGGGGGGGGGGTTGGGGCGGGGGCAGGGGGAGCTTGGTGATGACGATGATTATGATAATGATGATGAATATGATGATGATGACGATGATAATGATAATGATGATGGATATGATGATGATGACGATGATGATAATAATGATTATGATTTTAATCATCAAGATGAAAAACAAAACAAAAAAACAATAGAAACTTATAAGATGAGAAGAAGGGACAGCATAGAGACAGCACAGATGTGTTCAACCTTGTTAGATAGAAAAAAGAGAGTTCTACAAAAAAGTTGAAACTGACTTTAGATATAGATTGTTATGAACGTCACAAAGAAGA
>NW_028234418.1:25536539-25539039 GCF_977035675.1 Penaeus japonicus
TCTTCTTTTTTGATATATTTAACAGTTTGGGATGTTTGAATGTTGAGATTGAAAGGCCTTCCGCTTTGGTACACAAGATAGATTTTGCATTTGATCTCGAAGAGAGAGAGAGAGAGAGAGAGAGGCGGTTCTATCTGACGTTTACAGTTTGGGATGTTTGAATGTTGAGATTGAAAGGCCTTCCGCTTTGGTACACAAGATAGATTTTGCATTTGATCTCGAAGAGAGAGAGAGAGAGGCGGTTCTATCTGACGTTTACTAGTTTGGGATGTTGGAATGTTGAGATTGAAAGGCCTTCCGCTTTGGTACACAAGATAGATTTTGCATTTGATCTCGAAGAGAGAGAGAGAGAGAGAGAGAGAGAGAGAGAGAGAGAGGCGGTTCTATCTGACGTTTACAGTTTGGGATGTTTGAATGTTGAGATTGAAAGGCCTTCCGCTTTGGTACACAAGATAGATTTTGCATTTGATCTCGAAGAGAGAGAGAGAGAGAGAGAGAGAGAGGCGGTTCTATCTGACGTTTACAGTTTGGGATGTTTGAATGTTGAGATTGAAAGGCCTTCCGCTTTGGTACACAAGATAGATTTTGCATTTGATCTCGAAGAGAGAGAGAGAGAGGCGGTTCTATCTGACGTTTACTAGTTTGGGATGTTTGAATGTTGAGATTGAAAGGCCTTCCGCTTTGGTACACAAGATAGATTTTGCATTTGATCTCGAAGAGAGAGAGAGAGAGAGAGAGAGAGAGAGAGAGAGAGAGAGAGAGAGAGAGAGAGAGAGAGAGAGAGAGAGGCGGTTCTATCTGACGTTTACAGTTTGGGATGTTTGAATGTTGAGATTGAAAGGCCTTCCGCTTTGGTTACACAAGATAGATTTTGCATTTGATCTCGAAGAGAGAGAGAGAGGCGGTTCTATCTGACGTTTACAGTTTGGGATGTTTGAATGTTGAGATTGAAAGGCCTTCCGCTTTGGTTACACAAGATAGATTTTGCATTTGATCTCGAAGAGAGAGAGAGAGGCGGTTCTATCTGACGTTTACAGTTTGGGATGTTTGAATGTTGAGATTGAAAGGCCTTCCGCTTTGGTTAAACAAGATAGATTCTGCATTTGATCTCGAAGAGAGAGAGAGAGAGGCGGTTCTATCTGACGTTTACTAGTTTGGGATGTTTGAATGTTGAGATTGAAAGGCCTTCCGCTTTGGGTACACAAGATAGATTTTGCATTTGATCTCGAAGAGAGAGAGAGAGAGGCGGTTCTATCTGACGTTTACAGTTTGGGATGTTTGAATGTTGAGATTGAAAGGCCTTCCGCTTTGGTACACAAGATAGATTTTGCATTTGATCTCGAAGAGAGAGAGAGAGAGAGAGAGAGAGAGAGAGAGAGAGAGAGAGAGAGAGAGAGGCGGTTCTATCTGACGTTTACAGTTTGGGATGTTTGAATGTTGAGATTGAAGGGCCTTCCGCTTTGGTTACACAAGATAGATTTTGCATTTGATCGCGAAGAGAGAGAGAGAGAGAGAGAGAGGCGGTTCTATCTGACGTTTACAGTTTGGGATGTTTGAATGTTGAGATTGAAAGGCCCTCCGCTTTGGTTACACAAGATAGATTTTGCATTTGATCTCGAAGAGAGAGAGAGAGAGAGAGAGAGAGAGAGGCGGTTCTATCTGACGTTTACAGTTTGGGATGTTTGAATGTTGAGATTGAAAGGCCTTCCGCTTTGGTTACACAAGATAGATTTTGCATTTGATCTCGAAGAGAGAGAGAGAGAGAGAGAGAGAGAGAGAGAGAGAGAGAGAGGCGGTTCTATCTGACGTTTACAGTTTGGGATGTTTGAATGTTGAGATTGAAAGGCCTTCCGCTTTGGTACACAAGATAGATTTTGCATTTGATCTCGAAGAGAGAGAGAGAGAGAGAGAGAGAGAGAGAGAGAGAGAGAGAGAGAGAGAGAGAGGCGGTTCTATCTGACGTTTACTAGTTTGGGATGTTTGAATGTTGAGATTGAAAGGCCTTCCGCTTTGGTACACAAGATAGATTTTGCATTTGATCTCGAAGAGAGAGAGAGAGAGAGAGAGAGGCGGTTCTATCTGACGTTTACAGTTTGGGATGTTTGAATGTTGAGATTGAAAGGCCTTCCGCTTTGGTACACAAGATAGATTTTGCATTTGATCTCGAAGAGAGAGAGAGAGAGAGAGAGAGAGAGAGAGAGAGAGAGAGAGAGAGAGAGAGAGAGAGAGAGAGAGAGAGAGAGAGAGAGAGAGAGAGGCGGTTCTATCTGACGTTTACTAGTTTGGGATGTTTGAATGTTGAGATTGAAAGGCCTTCCGCTTTGGTACACAAGATAGATTTTGCATTTGATCTCGAAGAGAGAGAGAGAGAGGCGGTTCTATCTGACGTTTACTAGTTTGGGATGTTTGAATGTTGAGATTGAAAGGCCTTCCGCTTTGGTACACAAGATAGATTTTGCATTTGATCTCGAAGAGAGAGAGAGAGAGAGAGAGAGAGAGA
>NW_028234418.1:25564039-25569039 GCF_977035675.1 Penaeus japonicus
GAGAGGGGAGGGGGGAATAGGAAGAAAAGATATGATAGGTTATAATAGGAGATTTTAGGGGAACAAGTGGAAGCAGGGTGTAGCATGGGGTATAGGGGGTGGTGAGGGGGAGGAGTAGGTAGACAGAGTTGGTGGGTTGGGTAATGGTAGCTAATTCTCGCTGCCCCCCCCCCCCCTGTCGCCGCGCTGTCTCTCTCTCTCTCGCGCAGCTCTCTCTCTCTCGTCCCTCCTCTCTCGCTCTCTCTCTCTCTCTCTCTCTCTCTCTCTCTCTCTCTCTCTCTCTCCTCTCTCTCTCTCTCTCTCTCTCTCTCTCTCTCTCTCTCTCTCTCTCTCTCTCTCTCTCTCTCTCTCTGCACCTAGACGTAAACATACACATATACACATGTGTATGTGTGTGCGTGTGTATATGTGTGTGTGTCTGTGTGTATATGTGTGTGCGCTTGTGCGTGTATTTGTGCGTGTGCGTACGCATGTGCGTGTGTGTGTGTGTGTGTGTGTGTGTGTGTGTGTGTGCGTGTATGTGTACATGATTTAACTCACCGATGCTATTAACACAGAGGAAAGGAAACGACACTTTATTTTTTTCGCTATATATAAAACGTGCCGCCTTCTTCTCAGATCAGGGAGTGACACTTTTCTCGAGGGAATGATTGACTTAACAAAGATCTTCCTGCTCTCTATAATAACATCATATTACGTACTTGCTCCGTTTCGAAAAAAGACGAGTGATTGAATTACTGAAGTGGAAAAAATACAAGGAAGTGTTCAATTTTCATTGTTTGCTTCTTTTTAAAGATCTATCTTTGTCATGTTCTCGGATGCTCGTATTAAAACAAAACCGGGGAACAGAAAGGAAAAAGATTGTATGAAAATAAGAGATTAGTCGAATAATCAGGTGCTAAAGAGCCCATCCTTCTATTCTGTAAAACCTAATTGAATGTCTTTTCATCACCCAAATATGCGCTCATTTTGACAACAATCAACCTTAAAGATTCGAATTCCGGAAAAAGTGCAAAAACCTGGAGAAAGTAGCATAGGTTATCCAAATCCATATGTTCGTACTCACTTCCTCTCTTGAGTAGTCTTCTGTACCCTCGCTCTCCCTTTCCTTTATTTATTTATTATATTTTTTCTTATTATTTTCTTTTCTTATGTTTTGTTTTTCCCCTTTTTTTATTATTTATTATTAATTTCTTTTTATATTATCATATTATATTATTTTTCCTATTATTTATATATTTGGTTTTTTATTTTTCCCATACAGGATCTTAAAATTAAAAATTTAATAATTATTAATTCTTATTTCCCAAATAAAAACCTATTTTAAAATTTATAAAAAAAACAAAAATTCAGAAACCATAATCTAATCCAAAACAAATAAAAATAATCTATTATAAAAGAAAAGAAATATTTTTAAAAATTTAAAAAATACATAAAAAATTTAATAATTTATAAATTTAATTTTAAAGGGAAATTATTTTATAATAAAAATAAAATAAAATTAATAATATATAAATATATAAAATATTTTTTTTAATTAATATATATTATTATATATATATTGATTTATTTATAATATATATATATATATATATAATATATGCGTATATTATTTAAATTTATATATATAATATATATATATAATATATATATATACTTAATATACCTACATATAAATATATATATATATATTATATACATAGTAATATATATATTATTTATATATATATATAATATTATATATATTTATATAAATATATAATATATATAAATATTAGTATATATATATTTATATATATTATATATATATCTAATTATATATATATAATAATATTACCTACATATATATATATATATATAGTAAATATATATATATATATATATAATATATATATATATATATAGGTATTGCATATAAAATTACAATTATAAATTAAAATTCATAAAATAAATATAAAATATATTATATATTTAAATACATATTATATATATAGATAATATATATATTATAGAGATAAATATATGTATGTATATTTAAGTATGATATATAAATTTATATATATATATATATAGATATATTATAGTTATATGGATATATATAGGTTTATATATATATTTTTATATACTATATATAGATATATATAGATATATAATATATATAATTTATATATATATATTGGTATAAATATATTTATGTTTCAGATATATATTTATATTAATATATATTAGATATATATAAATATAGTTATTTAAATATATATTTATAGATATTAGATATCTATATATATATATATATAAAGAATATATATAGAATAATAAATATATGTAGAATTATGTATATTAATATAAATATATATATAATATAGTATATATATAATATATAATAATATATAGATATATATATATATATATAGTATATATATTTATATATAGATATTAATATATATATATATAGATTTAATATAGATTTATATGTAGGTATAATATATAACTATATATATATAAAAAATAATATAATATATAGATATAAATTATATGTAGTATATATATCATATATATATATATATATATATATATATATATATATACTATAATATATATAATATATAATGTATTCTGATATATATATAGATATAAATAGTTATAGATATAATAGATATATATTTATATTACAAATGTATATATATATCCATAAAATATATATATATAAAAAAAAAAAAAAATTAATATATATAAATATTTTATATGTAACAGACATATATATATATATTTTTATATATATATATATATCTTATATATATATAGCTCGATATATTATATATATGTTGTAAATACATAAAACACATATATATATATATTACTATAATATTATATATATATATTTATATATATATATATATATAATGTATATATATATAAATATATATTTAGTATATAGATATATATATATGAATATATAATAGATATATAATTTTATGTAAAGTATATATAAAATATTGTATATTTTATATGTACTATATATATATATATTCTATATATATATATATTCATATATTATAGATACCTATATATTCATATATATATATTTATATATATATATATATATATATATATATATACTATATATATATATATATATATATATATACGCTATACTATTCCTATATATTCATATATATGTATATATTTATATAGATATATAGATATGATATATATATATATATATATTTACTACATACCATATATATATATATATATATATATAGATAATATATATATATATTCATTTTAGAGAGATTCATGTAAATTTTATATATCCGTATATATACATATAGCATTATATACAATATGTATCCAATAGATATAGACTATATATTATTTATATATATATATATATATTATATATATATATATATACAGAGATATATATATATTTATATATTAATATATATATATATATATATAATTCGTACATATTTGTAACTAATATATGTATATTCATATATATAATTACATTTAGATTACTCACACACACACACATACCAGACACACACACACACACACACACACACACAACAAACACACACACACACACACACCACACACTCATAATATTATATATTATATATATATATATATAAATATATATATATATATATATCATCCGCATTAAATATGGATATATACAAATATATATATGATTATTATATATATATATTATATATATATATATATATATATTTTAATATTTATATATATTATTATATATTAATATATATATATATATTATATATCATATCACACACGATAATATAGACTATATATATATTGTGTGGTGATGTAGTGTTTTGTGTGTTAAATGTGTGTGTGTGTACTATCAATATATATAAATAAATATTAACATTTACAGATACTCATATATTATATCAGTATATTATATTTATAGTTATATATATATTATTAAGCAGACTATATATTATACATATTTGTAATAAATCTATTTGACTGCGTTTAGTCGGAGGGTTTCTCATAAAGAACTCATTCTTACCTTTCTTCTAATATAGATAAACATAGAGACCCTTATGCTTATTTATTTTATATATATATATGATATTTATATATACATATATATATATATATATATATAATATATAATATAATATACATTTATATTAATATATAAGTATATTAATAATATATATAATATGATATAGTATATATTATATATATATATATATACATATATATATGATAATACTCAATCTATATTGATCCCTATCCGTCTCCCTCTATATATATTATATATATTTATATATATATAATATATTTATATATATATAATATAAATATATATTATATATATATATATATAAATTATAAATATATATTATATAATATATATATTATATTTTAAATATATAATATTGTGTATATATATATATATAGAAGATATGATATAATTAATATATATCTCTATATATATATATATATATATATATTTATTTATATATAAATCGGAATCATTGAGATGTGGTAATGGATGGATAGTTGTTGTCTCTAAGCTAATTCACCATCACCATCTGCCATCCCACTCACGACAATATTTTTCCAATCTATCCTCTTCCTCACACAGACGTAACCTTTATCTTTGTGAATCACTGTTATTTCTCGAGATATCCGCACTGAGCTAAACAACACAGCAATTGCCATCCCATTACCACATCAATTATTCCAATTTATAACCCTGTAAAGAATTTCTCATTAATTGGTCTTGTGTTTTTTGTAATCATTTTAGTTTGTGTTTTTTACTGTTTACACCCCCGCTTTTATGCCCGCCTCTCCGCATTTTTGTATTGTCTACTTTCACGTTAACGTTTTTCACTTTCTTTATGCACAGTTTTATAGATGTTCGTTTAGAAATGCTATTTTACAGTGTTAACTCCCTTTTTTAATAATAATTTACCTTTTATTCTAGCCTTTTACTTGTTTGAACCATTGTT
>NW_028234418.1:25571539-25574039 GCF_977035675.1 Penaeus japonicus
TGTTCCGTATCTCACTTCCATTTCCTGGTCTGGTGCCACCGCCTCGCCCTCACTTCCACGGTAACACGGTCACTTCTCATAAAGCTTTGCCCAGCGATCCGCCTTGAATGATCTGTACACGAACGTTAGTATCTAACTTCATTCGATTATTTTTTAATTTAATCTAGCTTCTCTCTGCGCCCCCCCACCCCCTATCTCCTCCTCTCGCTCTCTCTCTCTCTATCCCTCTCCCCTCGCTCCTCTCCCTCTCCCGTCCTCTCTAATCTCTCCTCTCTCTCTCTCTCTCTCCCCATCTCTCTCTCTCCTCTCTCTCTCGCCTCTTCCCCTCTCTCTTCTCTCTCTCTCTCCTCTCTCTCTCACCTCTCTCTCTCTCACCAACAAAACATACACACATACACATTGTAGGTTGTCAGTGTATATGTGTGTGTTCATGTGTTCTGTGTTAGATTTGTTCGATTTGCGTATTTGTGCTGTCTACCGCAAGTCTGTTGTGTGTTGTTGTTGGTTGTGTTTGTGTGTATGATGTATGTGCACATGATTAACTCAACGATGCGATTACACAGAAAAGAAACACACTTTATTTTTTTTCGCTACATATAAAGTTGCCGCCTTTTTCTCAATCAGGAGTGACACTTTCTTCTCAGAAAATTACTTAAACAAATCTTCCTGCCTCTATATAACACATCATATACAAAACTGCCCGTTTCGAAAAAAAAGACAGTATTTGAATACTGAAGTAAAAAATACAAGGAAATGTTCTTTTTCATTGTTTTTTGGCCCTTCGTTTTAAAGATCTCTTTTTCATGTTCTCGAGGCCTCTATTAAAACTAAACCAACAGAAAGTAAAATTGTATAAAAATAAGAAGATTATCAATATCAATTGCTAAAACCCATCCTTCTACTTAAAACCTAATTGAATGTCTTTTCCCCCCACTTTTCATCATCCAAATATGCGCTCATTTTGACAACAATCAACCTTAAGATTCAATCCGAAAAGTCAAACCGAAAATAGTACATAGCCCCACCCCCCCCCCCCCTAATTCCCCCCAAAAAATTCTAAATATATAATATTCGAACACTTCCTCTTGAGTAGTCTTCTGTACCCTCGCTCTCCCTTTCCTTTATTTATTTATTTATGCACTCTCTGTGTGTCTTATTCGTTCATTCATTCTCTCTCTCTCTCTCTCTCTCTCTCTCTCTCTCTCTCTCTCTCTCTCTCTCTCTCTCTCTCTCTCTCTCTCTCTCTCTCTCACTCTCTCTCTCTATCTATCTACCTTTTTATCTATCTCTATCTAACTCTCTCTATCTGTCTATATGTTTTTATCTATCTACCTATCTATCTCTTTTCCCTTATTCATTTATCCTCTCGCTTTCCCCTTTACGTATGTCCACTACAGGATCATCTGAAATTTCAGACTCAACTTGATAGGATTACGCTCTGAACTTGCTCTACTTTCCCTAAGCTCCACTAAAACTCTATCGCCGTCTGTAAAATAAGTTTCGCCCATAAAAAAAAACAGACAGAATTCAGGAAATGCCACTCGAATCTACGTCACAACCAAGACCAACAGGACAATATCCTATGGTGAGGTCAACAAGGCTAAGAAGGATATCTTTCTAAAATTTCAAATCCCATCAGAAATGTGAACTAAGTTGACTGGAAGATTTATTTTGGCAAAATGGATTATTCTATGAGATAAGAAAATATAAATAAGACAGGTAATGATAATAATAATGATGATGGCAATATGGATAAAAAGGGTTATGTTGTTTTTAACGATAAAAGTTTTTATAATATTTATATTTTTATATATATATATATATATTATATTTAATATACATTAATTACATTATATTTTTTTATTATATTTATATATTAATAAATATTTTTACTTATATATATTTTGGGTTATAATATTTTTATATATATATAATATATATAATAATAATATATAATATGATATATTTTTATTTAATTTATATATATTTTATTACATATTAAATAATATACATATACAACACACACAACACACAAACACACAACACACCACACACACATATATATATAATATATATATTTATATATTTATATTTTAATATATAAATTATATATATATATTTATATATTATACTTCTTATATATATATATAATATTTTTATATTTATATGTATATAAATATATATATATTTTATATATTATTATTTTTATTTTTATATAATATATTTTATATAACATATAAATACATCATACAATATATAAATAATATAATATATATATATATATATATTATATAAAATTTTATACATATTATTATAATAATAATATATACATAAATATTATATATATATTTATAACATATATATATACTTTTATAAAATATAAATACATACATACATACATACATACAAATATACATATTATATATATATTTATATATTATATATATTTTTTTTTTTTTTTTTTTTTTTTTTTTTTTTTTTTAAACCCCACCCCAAATTT
>NW_028234418.1:25584039-25586539 GCF_977035675.1 Penaeus japonicus
GTATGTGCTCGAAGTGTGTCAGGATCTGTGATTAATCAGATCTACCACTTCTGAATCCATGTTGCCCGGGGTTTATCTTGTTTTCTTTTTCTAAAAACTGAACAATTTTTTTCCTCACTACCCTTTCAAATATTTTTATTATATGAGATGTTAGTGCTACTGGTCTATAATTTTTGGTCTGACCTTTGTTTCCACCTTTATATATTGGAATTATAGTACCCTCTTTCAGTAAGCTGGGGATAATCCCCATGTCCAAAGATTTCCTCCACAAAGTTACCAGTGGCTTTGCTATGGTTTCTCTGCTGTTTTTTTTTTTTAAGATTGCTGGGATTTCATCTGGCCCAGCTGCTGAGTTTGTTGAGATTTCACTTACTACTTCAAGAATATCTTTTTCATTGAATGTGAAGTCAGCGAGACATTCATCTTCGTTATTAATAATACTAAAATATTGTTGTGGGTCTGATATTAATTTTTCTATTCTTGGGACACTATAGACTTCTTCATATTGCAATTTGAGTAATTCAGCCATTTCCTTTGAATCAGTTACCAGAGCACCATTATTCTCAAGAGGCACAATTTCTGTTCTCCTCTTTATCCTGTTGTTTGCATAAGAGAATAGATATTTTGCATTCTGTTTTGTAGCTTCCACAACTCTTTTTTCTTCGGCTGCATTTTGGTTACTTATAGACAGTTTTAATTTATCTTCTAATAGCCTTATCTCTACTTTGATCCTTTCTCTCTTGATCTGAACTGTTTTTTTTTTTTTTTCAATTTGTTAACCTTATTTTTTTTGTTTCTTAGCTTGATCCTTCGATCTCTTGGTATAATATTCTTGTTTCTGTTGTTTTGGGTGGCACAAACATTCTACAAACATCTCTACATGTATTATAAAGCTTCTTTAGTATATCATTTGGTGTTAAGAGGACGTCAATCTCTTTCAGGGACTTTTCTAGTGTTGCGTTTATTTTTTTCCAATCTATTTGATTATGGCTAATCTGTTTTTCACTACTTTTCTGATTATTTAACTTATTCATTGTGATTTCAATTATTTTGTGGTTTGATTGGGCTGTATAAGTTGATGATATGTTGTGTACATCTTCCCCTAAAATAAGGTCCAGTATATTTTCTTCCCTTGTTGGAATATTGATGATTTGGTTAAGGTAAAAATTTTCTTCAAAATCTAAAAGCATTCTCGCTTGTTGTTTTTCATCTTTAGTGGCGTTTGCTCCTATCTTTATTTTCTTTGTTTCCCGATCGATAAAGGGGAAATTAAAATCGCCAAGTATAATGATAGCTTCCATTTCCCTTGTATTAACAATGTAATAACTAATAATGCCTAGTGATTCATTGAAAGATGTTTCTGTTGTTCCAGGAGGTCTGTATAAAATAATGTATAGCTCTTTTGTATCTTTTGTCAATACCCCTAGTATTTCTACTGTATTATTAGAGTATTCTATTACAGTATCCATTCTAGTTGCTATTTCTTTCCTGATATAAAGAGCTACTCCTCTGCTTCTCTTATTTCTATCTTTCCTTATTAGCTCATAGTTATTAATTTAAATTTCTTCATTTTTTATGTCTTCATTCAGATGAGTTTCTGTAAGAGCTATCATTGAATAGTTGTTAATCTTTGCCATGTCCTCTAGGTATGTAGTTTTTGTCTGGTTACTTTTTGGATATAATCCCTATATATTTAGCAATGTTTATTTGCGTGTCTACATTACCTATTGTTGTTAGATAGTTAATGTCGCTTCCCCCTATTTTGGGGGAGCTTGACATTCCTCCGGTGTAGCGGTGAGCTTTTCATCACCTGCCTTTTTTCGAAAAGGTATGCTTCCATTTCTGTTTTTCATTTTCTAATTTGACCTTAATTGGCCTTGGTCTCAAAGCCTCCTTTAAATATTTGCCTTCTCCAAAGGCACTCACAACTTTGATAATTTCATTGAGGTTTGATTATGTTATGATATCATTTATTAATCTCAGATCATTTTTTTCCTGATTTCAGGATCATTTTCTTCTTTTTCTTCTAGATTGTATATAAAGAGCCTATTTGCTCTGAATGTTTCTTCATTTTTCTTCTCTGACTTTCCTTTTGTATGTTGTTTTGGTTTTGGTTGATTCTTTTTGTCCCCTACAACCTTCCAGTCAGCCTCATCAATTTTTTTTGGTTGTTCAGTGTCTGATATATCATTGTCTAGAATATTCTTACCTGTTTATCCGATTTTTGCCTTACTATTTCAGAAAACAGCTTTTTTCTTCTTCCTGATTTACTTTACTTGGCTCAACTTTTGGATTTTCTTGTTTCTTCTTTGGCTTTACTTTTACATTTTTAGTGTCTTGACCAGCCTTTTCTGTTTCCAATTCAGCAGCCTGAGTAACCTTTTTTATCTTAGGTTTTTCTTTTTGCTCTTGTTTTAATTCATGAAATTCATCTTTCAATATTTGTATCTCCCTCAAACATTGAATCTTGAAGTCCTTTAATTCTTCATATATTTTCTGA
>NW_028234418.1:25596539-25599039 GCF_977035675.1 Penaeus japonicus
TTAGAGACATACATACTAAAGTATCATTTGATATTATGACTAGTCGAGCAAATATTACAAATTCTCGAACCGTATAAATTAATTCTTCCTAGCATACAAAGACAGGATCGCCGATGGCATCGTGTCCATGCGTCACAAGAATCCAAAGGGGTTCATTTGCATAATCTAGTTGGGTGATGACGTCAATGACCTGAAGCATATACTGCATCCTTCAACATTCATTTCACGGGAGGACTCCCAGGGAGCACTGAAATCTCGTAGCCTTCAAGCATGATGCCTTCCAATTAGGCGTGTGAACTCACTCTGTCACTCGTCTTTTGGCTCACGTTAACTCGCTCCGTTTCCTTCTTAGCGGATGTGTTTGGCTCGCCTGTCTGTCTCAATATGTACGTGGGGGTCTGTGTGTGTGTGTGTGTGTGTGTGTGGAAACTGATAAATTTAAAAGGGAAATGTGTGAACAAATATATATGAGACGTTTATGTGTTGCATTGGTTTCAAATTTTTAATATAGTATATTTATTTAGAGTTAGATAGGAGAGTTATAGAGATATAGTGAGATTGATGGGGGGGGTGGGTGGGGGGGGGGGGGATGTGAGTGTGTCTGTGGTTGTGAGATGGTGTGTGAGTGTGTGTGAGTGTGTTAGTGTTTAGAGAGTGGTTTCGTGTTTGAGAGTGAGGTGATTTGTGTGTGTGTGGTGTGTGTGTTTGTGTTAGTGTTGTGTGTTCGAGACGTGTTGGTTTGTGTTATTGAGTGTGTGTGTGATGAGTTTGTTTGATCGTGTGTGTTTTTGTGTGTGTGTGTGTCTGTGTCTGTGTGTATGATGGTTGATTGTTTTTGAGAGGTTGAGTGATTTAATGTGTGTGTGAGTGTGTGTGAGGAAGGTTGTGTGTGTGTGTTTGTGTGAGATGAGTGTGTGGGTGTGTGTGTTGTGTGAGACTGTGTTTGTGTGTGTGTGTATGTGTGTGTGTGTGTGTGTGTGAGTGTGTGTGTGTGTGATGTGTGTGGTTGTGTGTGTGAGTGTGTGAGTGTGTGTGTTGTTGTGTGTGTGTGGGTGTGTCAGTGTATGGGGGTGTGGTGTGTGTGTGTGTGGTGTGTGTGTGTGTGTGTGTGTGTTATGTATGTATGATGTAGTGTGTTAGTGAGTGTGTGTTTTGTGTGTGAGTGTGGTTTATGGCTGTGTTGGTGTGTGTGAGTGATTGAGTGTGTGGAGTGTGTGGGAGTGTGTGGGGGTGGAGTTTTGTGTGTGGGTGTGATTGTGGTGTTTTAGAGTTGGATTTGGGGAGTGAGTGAGTGTGTGTGTGTGTGAGTGTGTGTTTGTGTGTGAGATAGATATTGTGTGAATGTGTTTCTGAGTGTGGTGTGTGTTGAGTGATGTGTAGTGTTTGAGTATTAATGAAGGTGAGTTGTGTGTGTAGTGTGTGTGAGTGTGTGGGTGAGTGAGTCTGTGTGTGTGTGGTGTCTTGGTGTGTGTGTGTGTGTGTGTCTGTGTGTGATATTGTGTGTGTGTGTGTGGTGGGGGGGGGGGGGGGGGGGGGGGTGTGGGGTCTTGGGAAGTGTGGTCTTAGTGTGTTCGTTAGTGAGTGTGTGTGTGTGTTTGTGTTTGTGTGTGAGTGTTAGTGAGTGTGTTGTTGTGTGTGGTGAGAGTGTGTGTGTGTGTGTGTGTATGTGGCGGAGTGATTGTTTGTGGGGGTGTGTGAGTGGAGGTGTGAGTGTGGTGAGTGGCTGTGTGTGTGTGTGTGTGAGTGTGTGTGTGAGGGAGTGTGTGTATTGGATTGTGTGTGTGTGGTGTGTGAGTGTGTGTGTGTGTGCGTGTGTGGTTGCTGTGTGTGTGTTTGAGTGTGTGTGTGTGTGTGAGTGTTGTGTTGGTGTGTGTGTGTGGTGTGTCTGTCGACAGGGGGTGTGTGAGTGTGAGTGGGTGTGTGTAGTGGTAATGTGTGTTGTGTGTGTGTGTGTGTGTGTGCGTGAGTGAGTGTAGTGTGTGAGTGTCTGTGTGTGTGTGTGTGTGAGTGTGTGTGTGTGTGTCTGTGTGTGTGTGTGTGTATGTGTGTGTGTGTGTGGTGTGTGATGTGTGTGTGTGTGTTGGTTTGGGAGTGGGTGTGTATGTGTGTGGCATGTGTGTGTGTGTGTGTGTGTGGTGTGTGAGTGGTGTTGTGTCAATTGAGAGGTGAGGTGGAGAGTGGTCTTCTCACTTAATTTATTAATAATAACTAATCAATCAGTCTATATATCTATGTAGACTACTGTGTGTGTGTGTGTGTGTGTTTGTGTGAGAGAGTGTTGTGAGTTTGTGTTGTAGAGAGATGTTTGGCTAGTTTGAGAGGGAGAGAGTGAGAGTGTGTGTTTGTGAGTTTTAGAGTGATGAGTGTGTAGAAGAGAGTGAGTAGTGTGTGTTAGTTATTTATTTATTGAGATGTGTGAGAGTGTTAGTTATGTGTGGTGTGGGGGTGGGGGGGGGGGGGGGGGGTGTGTGTGGTGATCGTTAGAGGTTATTTTGATAGA
>NW_028234418.1:25611539-25614039 GCF_977035675.1 Penaeus japonicus
TTTTCTTTGCACTGTGTCAACTAAAATATACATAATCTAATATGTAACTGAATGATTTAAAAGTTAGTGTTAACAGGTATGTTATGCTACTCAACAAATAATAATCCGTCTAAGACATAAAAGTAAACAAAAAGCTCCAATCTCGCTTGTATATTTCACCTATATTACAAAAGCGAGGTACGGTAAGTTAACAGAGTGGAAAGTAAGTAACAATTGTGCCAAAGATGGGTGGTTCTTGATTAATTCATTGGTGGATAACGGCACACGTGCTGTTGTGATATTTACTTGGGTAGTAATAGCTTGTCGGGTGTACCTTTCTAGACTAGCGTGTTTCACGACAGAGGTGGGGGAGTGGTAGCCACCGGTCACCGTCGGAGAGTAAGTATGCTAAATATTCCCCCGCGTAAGAAATTTTGATATAACTAGCAAAGGTCTTACTGATAGTAACAACTTGCTTAGGCCTAAGCGAGAGTTTATGCAGATCGGTCTCTTGTTACTCAACCTCCTAAAGAAAGACTGCAGCAACAAGTTGGTGTGGGATGCAGCACAAGGTCCTTCACCGCACTCAAGATCCTGTGTTCCGAGCCAATTCTACGACTTCCATCTAAAGATAAACCCTTTACACTGCGGACATATTCGTCGGGAGAAGGTGTTGGAGCAATCCTTCTGTAAGAGTTTGATGGCAGATTGTTTCTCGTCGCTTGTCACAGCCGTAGACTCTCCAAATCTGAGTGCAATTACTCGACATTTGAACGGGACCAGTTGGCTGTTATAGAGGGAATTCATATATCTTATTACTTCTGTGGTGCTAGGGTCACGCTGAAAACAGACCACATGCCTCTCTTTCAAATCAAATCACTGCGGACTCTACCTTTGAAGGAGAGAAGCCATTAGTTCAAGTCTTTTTTTCTGCAGTTCATTGATAAGAAGAAGTCCTCTTTTGTTCTAAACATATGCTTTTGGTATGTGATTAAATATAATTATCTACATACAAAATATGAACACTATCTAATGTAAGGTGATGATGCTATATTGGCCAGTAACACGTACAATCTAAATCAGTAATGAAAGATAAAAGCAAACTTAATGTGATTTTATGATTCCTAGAAATTGTGAAGATAGAGAGAGAACAAACCTCTCAAACAGATTTAGCTTCCGAGAAAAGGAAAATGGTCTTTAGTTTTAGTTCTTCAAAATTATGTATAACTTTGCTGTTAAGGAAGTTCATTATGTTACCTTCAGCCTTTCTTCCTGAAAGAGTTAAAGCAAAGTTTAATAAAAGGGGAATATTTGATAAAATTATATATAGATTGATACATAAATTGATCAGTAAACTAGATAATAATTTTTAGAAATGTATTCGTAAAACTTTCAGTATTTCCTTAAGGGAATTCAAATATTAGATAAATTAATATAATTTATGCATCAGTCGAGAGTTATTCTCCATTGAAAAAAAAAATGTAAAAACAATTCTACAAATTTTGATAAAAAGAGCATTCTTAATCATACGTATTAAACTTATAGGACTTTAACTATTTCACTCTACACCAGTAATAAGATTAATCAGGAACATGTGCAATAATGAAGAGTGATGTACATATTTTTATTAAAATGGCATATATCCCCTTACACTTGAGCGGAATATTGGTGTATTAATCAACAGATAGCTACATTTATCAGAGCTCCGGTTAAAACATATATATATATATATATAATATATATATATATATATATATATATATATATATATATATATATATATATATATATATACATATACATAATATATATACATATATATATATATATATATATATATATATATATATATATACATATATAATATACATATATACATATATATATATAATATATACATAATACATATATACATATATATAATATATATATATATATATATTATATATATATATATATATATATATATATATATATACATATATATATATATATATATATATATATATATATATATATATATATATATATATATATATATATATATATATATATATATATATATATATATATATATATATATATATATATATATATATATATATATATATATATATATATATATATATATATATATATATATTAAATATATTATATATATAATATATATTATATATATATATATATATATATATATATATATATATATATATATATCCTATGCTGTGACTGTAATGGGATATTCAATAAGTTCTAGTACGTGATTTAATCTTCATTCATTTATTTTCCCCTGCTTCACCACAGCCTCGAAGTGCCTCCAAATCACGAGCGAGTGACTTCTGTTTACCTGAGCGGCCACTCCACAGGACCATATTTCATGGATGCCAGAAGCTGCTGCTCCGACCCGAGGCACTGGGAGATGCCCAACTGCGTCGGTGCTTTATCCTACTTGAAATGCAATAGGAAGGGAAGGCATTTTCCTTCTTTCAGCATTTTCAGAAACGTTTCAGTATTCCCTGAC
>NW_028234418.1:25641539-25646539 GCF_977035675.1 Penaeus japonicus
GTATAATGTTAATACAAGGGCTTGTCAGCCTAGTTCCCCAGAACGCCCTAAGTTGCCGATGGAAGGCAACCTGAGGCGCACTAGGCAGGAAAATCGGAGGAAAACCAGATGCGGTAAGTGGGTGAGCAGTATAGAATGTATTGGTATAGAACAGAGCTACGCACTACCTCAAGGGAGTTCATTTCAGTTCAGAGAGAATTGCGAAGACGTCCCTTCACTCGGGCTATATGCACGAAGTGGCTCGGCCTCTGCCAGCTAAAATTGCTGACTCATCTGATCATTATAACTGAATGCTTACCGTGGCGGTTGGATTGCCTGTAGGTGCTCTACTTGCCAGGGGGCAAGTGAAAGGCATAGCCATTTAACCAGCCTAGCAGCTGTCGTCTCCGGGCCCTGCCTGAGGAAGCGAGTGTGCTCGCACTTCATCAGGTAGTGTTCTAATTTGGCGTCTGGCGCGCCGCAATGTCCACAGCGTCGCTCATCATGCCCAATGATGGGTATGATTTGCCACTCACAAGGATAGCCTATTCTCAGTCTGTGAAGGCTAACTTCAGCATACCTTGATATTCTCGGAGAGAGTATCAGCGACTCATAGCCTGTGGCGTCTGAGTACCAGCTGGCTGAGGGGGAGGTTCTTGCTTCCTCTCTGTGGTGCTGCAGGACTTGCCTTGCAGCCATCGTTTTTCGCCTCAGCAGCTTCTGGCTAAGATGCACCACAAGATCACTCTGCCAACCTGTCAGTTTAATCATTGCCTTTAATACCAACATGGCTTGGAATCCAGTTGAGGATAATACCCTGATTCAGGATTGTCTGAGGAATAGTGAGAATCATGGTCAGGAGATAGATGTTAGATTAATGGGCGTGCTTTGTTGCAGGCTGTCAATGGCGGCCCTAGAATCTGTATGTATGACAACATGCCCATCCATATGGGCTGCATGGGCTAGGGCTCCCATAATAGCGACTGCCTTTGCTTGAAGCAAGGAGTCAATCAGATACCTGCATAGCTTTCACAACCCCTTGCTGTGGAGTAGGTTTTACTACCCAGCAGAGTGATTGCTGTGATATTCCTTTCTGTATCATCCCTTAACAGAGCTGGAGAGTACTGTGTCTTTCTCCTTGACAAGCTCATGACAGAAAACTCCATTAAGGATAGTGCCCACGGTGGGGGAGTCCATGCCCTTGACCAGTAGTGTTTCCTTGAGCTCAAAGCTTATCATCACCCTGGCTGTCAGAGATAGCCAGGTGTTGTTGGCAAAGAGTTCATGGTTCTGTGCAAGTCGTCTCTGCACTTTCTGTCTTAGCTGTACACATTGTACAGCTTGAGGGGACCCCCAGCCAAGTGGATCTCAACGGCAAGGAATTCAACACCTTCTCCACGCTAAACAGGATTGGCGATCAAGGAGCAAGGGATAGTCGTCTTCACAAGAGCAATCAAATCTCTGGTGCCTTGCATACTCAGCAGCACAAAAGGATGATATCCTGAGAAGCGAACATGGCAACATCAATGTTTCGATATTGCACGATCGCATGGAGAAGGGTGTTCCTTGTAGAAAAGCCATTGCTATTCCATGGTAGTATGCTTAGATTAAACGCCATTGTGCTAATCTGAGTACATTAAGTCTGTATCGTCAACGACACGACATAATTGGTCTCAGTGTCCAATGCCCCAGTTTGGGTAACGTCAGACATTTCAGAGTCTGACAATTCCTTGGTGAGTTCCTCACTGATCGTGATTTCGCCACTTGACTTTGTGTGGAGAGGAATCTCACCATGAGTTGAAGTGGGTGTTGAGGCCATAGGACTCTTCTCCCTTCCCTTCAGGGCAGTGACGGTCTGAGTCATTGCCATCATGGCGACCTTGACTGCCTTCTCCATCCCCTCATTAGTGTCCAGTAGTGGTTTTGCTTTGGGCGGTGCGTGCTTGAAGGGTTGGGAACAAAGTCTGGTCGATTTACAACAACCTCTTGCCGCCGAAGAGCCCCTTCCTTCCTAATGGAACAGCTTAGGCTCCAGGCGTGGTTTTTGTGGCAGCTGGGACACTTAGCAGTAGTGTCCCAGCTGAGCAAGTGGCCTGGTGGTGCTCATTGTTATGGCACGTAAAAGAATGGAGCAGGTGGGAACGTACGTCCTGAGGCTATAGGAGGCCAAGGTCCAAGGACACAACTGGGGTCTCTTCAAAGTAACCAGGACTTGCCTAGTTGGGTGCTTCCCTTTGGAGAGTAGGAAAGCTCCCACCACCTTGGGATGAGCGGCTATAACCTCAAGATCGTACATCACTGGAATGCTAGAAGCACCATACTGTTTTTTTCTGTCTTTGGGAGTCAGAGCCGACAAGCTCTTCTGTCCATCCAGGAGCTTGTCTTTCTCCTGAAAGAAGGTGAGAGTGGCTTGATCCCTCTGTACTATTATCATGCCTTTGTCTCTGGTAATCTTAATTGCCAAACGGTACTGTCTCTGGGTTTCCAGAGCCCATACCATCTGGTAGGCCTTGCCGAATCCCTTTGCTTTAGGGGGAACCAACTTTGGGCTACATACTCGCCCTCGGATTCCGTAGCCGACCGAGGCCGCTTATTGTCTGTCCTCCGAACCGACTCCGGAATCTTGGGAGTGGGGCCAGCAGGGTTGGAGAGTCCTACCTGGCTTCCAGTCTTAGAATGACTCGTCGTCTGAACCGTCGCCAAAGACTTGGGGCCAAGGGCTGGTTTGGAGGGTCCAGCCCGAGGTTCTTGGGCAGGTTTTCTCTGAACCGATGCCAGAGCCTTACCCATTCTCTTACTTTTATCACTGGCCTTGAAAATCTCCAAAGTGACAGCCTTGGTCAACTTCAACGGGTGTGTCAGTCGTTTTTTTTTTTTTTTTTTTTTTTTTTTGGGGGGGGGAAGTTGCCATGGAAAAGCTGTTCAATTCATCCTCCCACGCCCCCACCCACCATGAGTTCAACAATGGGAAGCTGAGGCTACACTCAGACACCATAAGATGAAAGGATATACACAACCCCTGCCTTGCATTGTGGCACTTGCAAGACCATGCAATTGCTTGCAACACAGGGCCTGCTTGAAAAGAGAGATCAGCCGATTTATCTAACCGAGTCGAGATCAAGCCACTGGTCTTACTGGAATAGAGGACCAAAGAAGCGTGTTACTAGCTACAGGGCGTACTCATACAGCATTGCTCAACCTCCAGGACTCCCGTTTCCCAGCGCACATGGGTGCCATGCACTTCAAACACGTGGGAGAGTGTGAGCCTCTCTGGGGGGAGGACCAGAGGAGGGAGGGGGTGCGACCCCACCTACTAGATCAGCACCTAGGAACACTTGGTCATCCCTCCTCAGAGAACCCGCCGCTGGAAGGCCACCTCAAAGGGAGAAAGAGACCTGCCAGATCCACAGTGGGCTCGTCCGAGGAAGGAGTTCAAGCCCTTTTGAGGAGGACCGTAAGGGAGGTCAAAGACGAAATTTCTTCCAACCACCTGAATACCGTTCTTCGCTTCCCAAGGACATCGCCGATTCCCCATGGACCTTAACTCTTCCTTTGGCGCGACGCTGTATTTCTTTCGGTAGTTAGTACCAACAAACGATCGCTAGTCTCCCTAAGCTTACCATATTACAGTGCCCTCTGACAAAACAAGGCCGGACGTTTACAGTGTGTGTGTGTGTGTGTTTTAGAATGTGCATGTGTGTGTGCAGAGAGATAGAGATAATTTGTACATGAAAACAAATTGTGAAACCACGTGGAGACATAAGATTGGCACGTAGTCACGATGCTATAAAAACGAATTAAGCAACTCTTCATGGCGACCGAGCGTCAGGTCATTCAGGGCATTCCCACTGACCATTCTCACTCTTCACTTCGCCGGCGAGAGACACCTGGACTCGGCCTCGGAGAAGGCGCAGGGAGCGTCAGCTCCCCGCCGCCGACCCCCGCCTCGTCCGCGAGACGCGCACCTAACAGAGACGTCAGCCATCGCTACCAGTAAATATTTCTATTTCACCTGTGCCGTTACCACCCAATAAAGGAAACAAGAACACCAGACTTTGGCTTAAAAAAACTTTTGTGAGTACACCTCACCCAAATAAAGGGAGAGATAGATGGACCGATGAATATGATTGTAGATGCACATTTAAAGAGGCACATAGCCAAAAAAAAAGGAATAAGGAAGGCGTATCGAAAGGTACGACAATCAAAGAGAGAATAAAACGACATAGAGTAAGAGAAAGATTAAATAAATAAGATAGAGATTGCCAGATACATATGGAGTCAGACAAACAGACAGATAGACAGACAGGAGGGAAGAGGGAGACAATGACAAAGAAAAGCTGAAAAGGAGGCGGAGACAAAGAGAATGAAGGAAACACTCCATACCACTTTCATGTCGAATGAAACATAAGCCGAAGACCCAGAATGAAAACAAATACGGAACAAATCTACACGGACTAGCATTTTACACCGACATAAACCCGTTGCCAAGGCAGCCGGACCGAGTTCACGTGTCAAGGCCAGTTTATCGAGGTTCGTCTGGCGTATAGATGAGGAAGGAGTAAGAAAGAGAGAGGGGAGAGAGAAAGGGAGAATGGGAGAGAGAAGGAGAAAGGATAGGGAGAAAGGGAGAGAGAAGGAAAGGAGAAAGTAAAAGAGGGGGAAGGGGGGAAATGAGAGAGAGCGGAAGTAGTAAGAAAGAGAATAGGAAAGGAGAAAAGGAGAGAGAGGGGTAGGAGTAAAAAGAGATAGGGGAAGGAGAAGGGAGGGGAAAAGGAAGAGAGAGAGGATGGAGAATGGAGAGAGAGGGGAAGGAATATGAACGAGAGAGGGAAGGGGTAAAGAGAGAGAGTGGGGAAATAGAAAGAAAGACAATGGGAATGGAGAAAGGTAGAGAGAGGGAAAGGAAAGAGAGAAGGGGGGGGGGGGCAGTAAGAAAGAGAGAGAGGGAAGGGAGAAAGGAGAGAAAGAAAGGGTAAGAGATTAGATGGAAAAAGGGAAAGAGAAGAGAAGGACAAATTGAG
>NW_028234418.1:25651539-25654039 GCF_977035675.1 Penaeus japonicus
AAGGTACTGTTTGAGTATTATAGGTACATATGCGGTACTAGTGGAATGGTATCTTTACTTATATAGTACTGGTGAAATGGTATCGGTACTTGTATGGGAATATCGAAGTGGTGTCGATATTTTTGTGATACTTTTGAAGTAATATCGGTACTTGCGTGGTGCTAGTTGAGTGGTATCGGTACCTATATGGTATTATTGGAATTTTATTGATACTTTTACAGTACTGGTGAAGTAGTATCAATCACTGTATGCTACTGGTGAAGTATCGTGTGCATCTTGTACAGTACTGGTAGAGTACTTCTATGGTATTGGTGAAGTGGTGTTGGTACTTGTATGGTATATGTGGAGTGGATTCGGCACTGGAGCAATGATTAAAAATAATAAGGTTTGTACTGTTGCTTGTAGTGTTTTACCGGACTTAATATTCATGTGGTAAGAGTGGTTCAGCGACAAATGTTTGTTGTTATACTTATTATTCGGTTCATGTTAAAAAATGATGTTACTGTAGACAAGAGAGACATAAGATTCATCTATTTATATATTTTGTCGGTATTGCTTTGTTTTTCTTTTCTTTTTAATTGTTTATCAGGTTGAGAGTTATTGTTAGTGATAAAAATAGTGTGATATTACATTAACAGTGACTTCATTACTACATCATTAACATCATTAATCAGCATTCTTTTATTATTATTATTACTATTCTTATAATTATTATTATATTATTGTTATCATTATTATCATAATTCTTATTATCATCATCTTTATCATTATCATCATTATTATCAAAATTATCTTTATCATTATCATCATTATTATCAAAATCCTCTTTATCATTATCATCATTATTACAGCTACTTCTATCCTTATTATCATTATTGTTATTATCTTTTCCATTGCTTTTATTGTTATCATTATTGCTATTATCTTTTCCATTGTTTTTATTGTCATCTTTATCGTTATCATTTTCATCATTATTACCATTACCATTTTGATTTTCACCATCATTAGTATTATCATCATTATCATTTTGTATTGACTAAGCTGTATAGCATCTGTGAACAGTCACTGTTTTATACAACTTCTCAGAATAAAATTACTCTTAGAGATTAAATCCTAAAATCAATATCAGATAAAACAGATTTAGTGTTAAATGTTACTTTGTATTAGATTAGTTCATTATCATTATAGAGTCATTATATGTATTACCTTATTTAAACATAATCTTATAAAAAATGTGCTTCGCCTCAGTGCGTCAGCATCCATTACACTAATGTGCGTCCTGTTCATGATAGGCTACCGTATCTGTTGTCTCTTATGCTTTTAGTAATGCTGAATGATAAAAGACCATGGCATTGGGCATGCTTTACCCCAGATCATCTTACGAAGGAACTGCTCATGATGTTACATGCGAAACGGTAAGTGTGATTTTGTTTGTTTGTGTGTGTGTGTGTATAAGTGTATGGAATCTACATGATTAAAAACTATAGAAAAAATCCACAGTCAATGCCTGTCCTCCTCCCGCCACATGATATACTACCCGGAAAACCACCTCCCCAAAGACTACATATGGAGCACGTTGGATTAACATGCTGAGATGTACCCAAAGGATTCCTCTGAGTCTAGGACGAAAAAGATGATCCCGCAGTTCCTGACAAGCAGTAGACGTAACCGAACGTAAATGGGTCCTCACAAGTGGCTCTCCAGAGGAGATTTGCCGATCACTGCCTTTGATGGTCAGACCAATCAATACACACGCTACTTCTGTCCCTCTTGCTAAATACACATTTGTACTCTCCCCTATATTCAGCAGATTGGTACGAGGTTGGGATATGTTGCGATGATTCGGATACGTTCTTGAACTAAGCGGAAATCTATTAATATGTAGCACTGGTACAAACCGAAGGGTACATGTGCATTCTCTGTTGCAGAGCAACATATTCTGCTATGGAACGTTGGGAACAGTTTCGATATTATCAGTGTTGGTTTCATGATCACCATCGTCGTTCTTAGTGGTAGTAGTATTACCATTAATCCCATAATTATCCTTACTATCATCATCATTATTATTGTTATTATGACTATCATTATCATTATTATAATCATCACCATCATCATCATCAAAATTAATATCATTCATATGAATATCATTATTGTAACTATCTATTATCATTTATTATCGCCATAGAGATTATTCTAATGATTATCATCATCACTAATATAATTGTAGAAAAAAACATATCATTTGGAAGAAATAACTTCACAACTTCACAAGAAACAGGACTGCCATGGACACTGCAAGAGCGAGGCACTATACATTTCCGAGACTGCAAGACCTCGAGACTATGACGTGCCAGATCCATGAAACTCGAGCTGATACAAGGGGAAAGTAAGACAACTTTAATATCAAGGCGAATGGCGAGCTCCGACGCGGCTACAGGAGAATAATGTCTTCCTTCTTACTTGTATTTTCTTCCTTGATAAAAAGATGGACGTTGATAAC
>NW_028234418.1:25659039-25661539 GCF_977035675.1 Penaeus japonicus
TTGCGACGTTTCGAACTTTTTCATGAAAGTTCCTCTTCAGGCGAAAGCAATCCAAAAAATGAATAGAGTAAGTAAATTTAGACAAGAATATATATAGAAAGGATGGCCGTAGGGACAAGGGCTGACTCAGGTCACAGAAGGATGTTTAAGGTCAATTAATCTAGGGAAAGCTTTTCCTACTAAAAAGGAGGTAAGATCATCCAACCCCCATTGACCAGCACTCAAATTAATATTGGGAATCTTTTTAATTAAAAGCGATTCCAGCATCTTTCTTTCATACGCATTAGACGATTTGTGAATTAACTGAACATTATTCCAATTTAATTGATGACCGGCATCACGCATGTGAACGAAACAAGCATTTGATTCCCTTGCGTACCTAACATCGCGTTTATGTTCACTTATTCTCTTTTCCAACTCTCTACCCGTTTCACCTATGTAGAACTTCGGACATTCTTTGCAAGGAATAGCGTAAATGCCAGAAGAAGTGCCAAGAGTAGCGTTGGACGCATTGTGTTTAATCAAAGATTTACGCAATGTGTTAGGGTAAGTGAACACTACATCGATGTCCACTTTTTTAAGTAACTGACGCTTGTCATCGAGTGACTGATTGAACGGAACAACGAGTAAGTTATCGGACCTATCCTTACGCGTGACTTTAGTTTGTGAATAAAATTTGGATCTCGCATATGAATGTGCTTGTTCTAAGAAAAACTTAGGGTAGCCAAGATTCTTAAAAGACTCCATAATGATGCTAAGTTCTCTATCAATAAATTCATTATCACTGATCCTATATGCTCTAAGAAACATAGACGAGGCTACTGATTTCTTAATGGATAAAGGATGATATGAGAAAAAATGAAGATAATTAGCAACATGAGTGGGTTTCCGGTAAACTGAAAACTTTAAATACCCGTTGAAATTATGCAACATTATATCTAAAAAGGGTAATTTTCCAGCATTTTCCCATTCTACTTTGAATTTTATGGTACGAGCAAGGGTGTTAAGACTACGCAAAAAATCGTCGAAATCCGGACTGTTTACAGGCCACATAGAAAAAATATCATCAACGTATCTAAACCAAATCGCGCTCGGAGGGAGAATGGCCGGAAGGAGTTCCGTCTCGAACATTTCCATGTATAAATTCGCAAGGACCGGACTTAAACTACTACCCATCGCTATACCGTTAGTCTGCTTATAAAATTCTCCCTCAAAAGAAAAGACGTTATTCGAGACGCATAAACGAACAAGTTCAATAAAGTGATCAATCGGAATGGGAATCTGATGAGGAGCTGCAGTAAGTTTACGTTCTAAAAAATCTAGTACATCATCAAGGGGAACATTTGTGAACAGGGAATCTACATCAAAACTTACAAGTTTCATGTTGTGGGTCTGTAAATTACGGACTTTATCTATGAAATCCATCGAATGCTTGATATGACTGCTCGAGAAAGAACCTAGAAGCGGTGATAAATTACTAGCTAGCCATGACGCTAATGGGCGAGTAACTGAGTTGCACGACGAAATAATGGGTCTTAAGGGGATACCGTCCTTATGAGTTTTAGGGAGACCATAGAAATAAGGAATAGACGGATTAACAGTCCAGAAACGATCGAAAAATTTTGGTCACTTAGAGTACTGAGAGAAGTTACCCCGGTTCAATTTTTAGATGATCTTTTGGCGTTTGCTGCTCATAGATCTTCCCTTAAAAGTCGTCGTCATCAAGCTTCTCTCAATAATAAACTTAACAATATTTGCTCACGGAGCCCTTGGTCGAAATTTTCTCTCACCGACTCGATTGTTAATTTATCGTCTTATACTCTTTCTCGCTATGAAACCGAACTTTTAGGCTTTGGATTATCTTTTGCGTCAATACCCAGTCAAGTTAACTGTTTGGATTATATCAAAGGCCTCGATGGTCTCATTGCAAAACAAAATAAGTGTTTTAACAAAGATGTTAGCTACCTTAAGGGAGTTATGTTAAATCCCATTCTCGATTTATTTGATGAATTTAATGGTCTACCTCGGCGTTACTATTTAGCTATCAAGTCGCTTAAACGTAACTCTAATATAGTGATCACCAAAGCGGATAAGGGTAGTAACGTTGTCATCATAGATAAAGTAGATTATGTCCAGAAAGCTCATCTCCTCTTAAATGACAGCACGACCTATCAAAAACTTCGTTCGAATCCTTACCCCTCGGTGACTGAGTCTTTTCGTAAAAATCTCAAACGTATTGCTGCAAAATGCCCCGATCCAAAATTTTTCGATCGTTTCTGGACTGTTAATCCGTCTATTCCTTATTTCTATGGTCTCCCTAAAACTCATAAGGACGGTATCCCCTTAAGACCCATTATTTCGTCGTGCAACTCAGTTACTCGCCCATTAGCGTCATGGCTAGCTAGTAATTTATCACCGCTTCTAGGTTCTTTCTCGAGCAGTCATATCAAGCATTCGATGGATTTCATAGATAAAGTCCGTAATTTACAGACCCACAACA
>NW_028234418.1:25711539-25714039 GCF_977035675.1 Penaeus japonicus
CAGAACCATGTATTTTAAAAAATCGTATTCACAATAACAATTTGAAACTTAAATATTTATTTTCAACTAGTCAGAAAACTTTGGATTTGATGTTGTTCTCGCTGCCCTGATTAAAAAAAGGTTATTGAATATCTCCTTGGGTTAATCACAAAGGCTTTATGAATGTCAATATCAAATTATTATGGCCTTTACATATGAAACGTATTTTTTCAAAGTTATACTCTATACTATTTTTCAATCGAATAAATTATCCTCTTGAAAGGTTGGTGATCATTAACTGAATTCTTGTCTTAATAACAGCGTCATACCTTAGTTACTTATTATAGCCAACCTGTCAATTGTCAAAAAAGGAAGCCCGTAAGAATATCCTGTAGTGTTGCCTATAGTAAGGACTCCATAGTAAAGAGACACACAGGCCGAGCTTTTCGCTGTAAGGAGTAATCATCTATATTGCGAAAAAATTGACTAAACGAGCTTTTCCAACATGTAGTTTAAACAAGCCCTGTAATTAGTCATGGGTCCTTAAGCTTTGCCATAATTGAATCCTAATTTGACAAGCAGGAAGATGTTATAGAATAACAGACACCTTCTGCCTCTGGAGGGCAGGCACGGAAAACTCAGCGGCCTTCTCTTAATCAAAGGATATTCGTACCAACAATTCTAAATCCTATTTTCACTCCATAGTCATGAGAAAAGACTCTTATTTAAATGTTGATTCGTTTAACTCTTTTTTCATACACATTAAGGTTAAATGCAATCCCACATATATATATATCAATATATCCATATTAAGTATTGCTATTTTTATAAATGCTATACTAAATGGTCTACCTCTTTCTACATAGAGTAACCTCGGTACACAGTTGAAGGTTTGAAGTTTCACAGGTGATTCAGATGCTGCCACGTACAAACGGATATTATATGAAAACCTCGTATCTCTGCTATCATAAGCACATAGGATTTTCTTTATTGGTGTTTATGCAGCGTCTATTTATACCCTATATTTTTTATATATGTGGGTATATATTCAGGGCCGGTCTGTCAATATGACGGTTCGCGTTCGAGTATACCGTCAGGGAGGTAATAAATATTATATATTATATTAAATATATATATACACACAACATACATATATATATACATATATAATATAATATATATATATATTATATATATATATATATATATATATATATATATATATATTATATATATATATATATATATATATATATTATATATATATATATATATATATATATATGTATATACACATATATATATATATATATATAATATATATATATATATATATATATATATATATATATATACATATATATACTATATATATATATATATATATATATATGTATATTATATATATATATATATATATATATATATATATATATATATATATGTGTACACACAAGTGTGTGTGTACACACACACACCCATACAACACACACACACACACAACACACACACACACACACACACACACACACCACATATATATATATATATATTATAATATATATATATCTATTATATAAAATATATATAATATAATATATGCCCACACATACACACACACACACACTTTACACCATCACACCACACCTCTCACACATTTACACAAATACACACACACACACTTATACACAAATACACACACACACACATATACATATACATACATACATATATATATATATATATATATATATATATATATATATATATATATATATATATATATTGTTCTATGTTTTACATTCATATACTATAAATTCTCAAATGCAGACAATACCCCCCAAAAAAAAACCCTGATCTCGGCCAGATTAAACGAAATGTCTTCGAAAGTCCAATAACCATCATAAAGCAAGACTTCTTATCTTCAACAAATTGCAAGGAGATAACGATCACGAGAGAGGCACATTACAAAACGGAACTTGTATCCCTCTCTTCTTTTAATTCCTGGTCATTTCCCTTCTGTCGTAAAAGAAACGAAGAAGGACAAGAAAATCATGCTCATCGGATCCTTCTCTGATTGCAGGATCGGGATCTTGTGAATACGAAGAATTAATAGAAGAAGACGTTTTCTCTGATCGTGTCTCAATTCTTGTCCCTTCCTTGAAAGAAGACCAAGCTACACAGACATTTCCGAGAAGCGAAAGGTTTTGTGACTGATGGTTTGTGCAAATTTCCTTCGCATGTACGGGGGGGGGGGGGGGGGGGGGGAGATATGATATATACAGATTTCCTTTGTATGCACGAGGGGGGGGGGGAGGTATGATTTATACAAATTTCCTTCTCATGTAGGGGGGGGAATTGATTTGTACAAATTTTCTTCACATGCATAGGGGGGGGGGGGACAATGGCAGTTGCGTAAGATGCATGTAAATTATGATGAAAATCCGTTTCCAAGATCTTCCTACAGTGACAGCTTTCCAAGAAATGCATGTGTGACATTTGCCAGAATTGCAGAACACTA
>NW_028234418.1:25729039-25734039 GCF_977035675.1 Penaeus japonicus
GGGACTCGTCTGCGCTGTAATTCGAAGCAGCGTCGATGTCGAGGATACATTTACGATAGTGTCCTGCCTCGAACAGAACCGCGGATCGACCGCCGTAACCCCGCGCCAAGAGGTCGAAGTCCCGATACGTCCTCCGTCCCTCTTCCTTTCCTTCGTCTGCGATCAGGATATCAAAATTGTTGTTACGATCTGGACAGTCCAGCCGATCCACATCCGACCCTCCCGGCCCTCCCGGCAGCGGAGGATGGGGCGCAAAGAGGATGCTCAAACTGTAGGATTCCAGTGCTTCCTCTAGGTTTCCCTGAAATAGTTCCTTTTCCCCGCGCTCCAGCCAAGACTCCGCGATATCTTGTGACTTTTTCGCAGACACGGGAGTCGGCGTCAGGGACTGGTGAGCTTCCTGAAGACTCCACAAGTAGGAGAACATGTCCTCTTCGGAGTGGTTCGGACCAACGTGTTCGAACACCTCACGACTCTTGCCTGAGGCTTGCAAGAGGGTTATGAAATCCGAAATTAAGGAAGTGATGTTCGGGGAGGAATCCATAGCAGCGGGTTTTTCCTTCATGGCCTAAACTCTGCAAAATAAATGAATGAATGAAATTACATGTGTCCAATCTTATTCCTTTCATCATTTTGTTTTCTCTACGTATCCATTAGCCTCTTGTGAAGTTCAGTCTTACATCCTTATTCTGTAAACATTTTTTTGATACATTCTTGATAGTTTTGCCTATCTTTTCATCCGTTTTAAAATAAAACTACTGCTTCTTGTTATACTCGCACGATTTATACCATTTTAACTTTTGGACTTGCTAAAATATTAGTTAAGTTTTGTATAAAAAAATATACGAAACTTTCAAAATCAAAAAGTCGGATAATCTACCCATCCCTTGTAGACAATCTAAACATATGTGATCGTGGTATATTTCCATCTATCCGCCAGCTTATTGTATCATTATGACACACACACACACACTAACGTGTCACACACACACACTCACACTTAAACATCACACATAGATATATATATATAAATTTAAAATATATATATTGATTTTTAGATATATTTATTAGCTATGTATTTATATATATATTTATTTATATATAGTTATTTATTAACTTAACATATTTATAGTATTTTTAGTTCAGACTTTGATTTATATTTTTGTTTTATTATTATATATATATATATATTACTTTAGATATTTTGATATATAGAGATATTTTATTAGTTTTTATATTTTTTAAAGTACCAGGTGGTATAACATATACACTACAACACTGACACACAAACACACATTCACACTATATTTATTATATATATATATATTATTATTTTATTGATATTAGATTTATATTGGGGGTGGTGGGTGTGGGGGGGTGTGTGTGGGTGTGGGGGTGTGTGGTGTGGTTGGGTGTGGGTGGGTATAGTGATTTGTTATTGATTGTGTTTGCGTTTTTGTGATTGTGCAGTGATATAGTATATATATATTTAAAGTACAGTATGTATTTTATTCACAGTTATTTATAGAATATATATTTCTTATATATTTATATTAGATATATTTTTATATATATGATGATTTTTGTTTTATTATATATGAATTTATATGTTTCTGTATACTATTTCATCGTCATGATTTTATATATATATTATATATATATACTAGACATAGTCATTATTATGTTATATATATTAAATATATATATACTCATATATATATTATATTATTTTTTTATATATTTATTTTCTCTATATATATATTATATTATATGCATGTTTATATTAATATTTTATTAGATCAGATATATATTGATATATATTATTATATTATTATATATAGACTATATGGATTTTAATGTTTGTATGTGTGGGTAATACTCACACATACATGACATATTTGGTTTAATATTTTCAGTTTTATGTTTTTTAGATATATAGTTTTTATCTGTTGTTGTTATATAGATATATATAAAGGTAGAGTGTGTGTTGGAGAGATTTATGTCTGATTTATAGAATTTAAAGAGATATTAGATTTATTGATATATAGGTTTTATATATATAGTTGATTTAGTTTTATATTCTCACTCACACTACTTACACACACTACTTTCAAAAACACTATCAATGAATGTTAAATGTCTTACACATAACACACATATACACACACACACACACACACACACACACTCACCCACACACACAGAACATTCAGATATATGATAGTATGATATTTATATTATTTATTTATATAATTTAATTATATATATATATATTTAATATTTACAGATTGTACATACATATATTTATATGTATATATATTAATTATATATATGATATTATTATATATATACTATATATTTTATTATATATATATCTTAATCATATATATATATATATATATACGATACCACTTATATATATATATATATAGGGTTATATATATATATATTATATATATACTATATTTATATATAATATATATATATATGCTTGTATATATATGTATGTATATATTTATATATATATATAATATACTATATATATATGATATATTTTTTTAGTATATATTATACATTATTTATATATTGTATGTATGTATATATATACATATAATATATATATTTTCTTATTATATATATATATATTTATATATATTAATATATGTATATGTTAGATATATATGCTATATATATATAGTATATACTATATATTATCATAATATGCATGATTATGCATATATATGTATACATTATATATATATACATATATATATATATATATATATATTATATATTTATATTCATATATGGTGTGTGTAAAGTATATGTATTGTTTATATATATATATATATATATATATTTATATATTACTATATAGATATATATTATATATTATACATATAGTATATAATATATATACATATATATATGTATAATATATATTATTAATTCTCTCTTCTATATATATATATATATTTATATACGTATTATATATGTTTATGTATAGGTTATATTTTATATTATATAATTTATATAGATATATATATTGATATTATATGATAAATATATACCACATTTTGTACTATATAAATATATATATAGGTTTATTATACACTTATGTATATAATATATTTATATATTATTTATATATATATATATACAATTTATTTATATGTATAATTTATATATTTATATATATATATTATATGACGTTTATATACTTATATATTTTTTTTATAGTTTATTCAGATATATATATGAAAGTTATAATTTAGCACTTCGCGTGTTAATCTGCATCAGCTTTTAAAATTTAGAGTGATATTTACAAGTAACGAAGATTGCAGTGCAATATCTTTCTTGAGTAAACGCAAGGAGAGAAGAGATAAAGAGCGATAAATCAAAGAAAAAGGTCAACAAAATAGAAGAAAGGAGGCAGCTGACTGCACGAAAGTTGGCAACATAAGTTCTTAATGTCCAGGCAATGAAGTTAATTTTGCTTGTTGCATATATGTATCTTTTTATGGATGATTTTAGTGTAGCGCCACGCGAGGTTGCAAAGGGAGACGTTATTAAATTCAAGAGGCCTTTGTTATTGCATTAGTGCCACTTGGCTTTGCACCCTTTGTTTATGGGAAAAGCTTTGTACAACAGTATATCTTGATAAAGGCTATTCCCGAAATAGAAGGAACTTTTAGGTTTAATAGGGTTGGCAAGAAAAGATGTAAAATGTGAATGAATACAGTATATAAACAAACACAGAGAAACACACACGCGCATACATCTACACAATATTATACTGCATACTATCATGGAGTCCTGATTTATATATATATTTATATATATAGCATATATATATATATATATTTACTATATATTTTATATATTTATTACCTATATATAGACATATAGATAATATACTTAGAAGAAAATAACTAAAATATACAAGAAAAGATGTAAAATGTGAATGAATACAGTATATAAACAAACACAGAGAAACACACACGCGCATAACACATTTTCCACATACTTTTATATAACACTATTTATTTTTAACATATATATATATATTGTGAGTGTTGTGTTTAGATATGATTTTTATATATGTATTTATATATATTATATATATCATTTATATATATATATATATTTTTATATATAGTATATATATATATATATTTACATATATATATGTATATATTGCATATATGTATGTATATTATATATATATATATGTATTTATAATTATTTTTGGTAATTTTATGATCTATGGGTGTACTTATGTATATATTTATATATGATACTATATCTATTATATTTTATATATATATATATATATATATAGTTATAACATATATTATATATATAAATATATTTATTTGTCTATATCATAATATATAGATATATATAAATATCTTTTTTTAAACTTATATATATATATATATAGTTAATATATTCTACCTATTATATATTGATATATTACTTTTATATATTATTTTACTGGTATATATCGATACATATATTATGTATATCTTTTTCATATTTTAGTATGCATTTAATATTGATATTATATATTATATATATATAGTCTAGTTATTTATTTACTACTATACAATAACATATATACATATATATATATTATATATATATATATATATCCCCCCTCCAAGATACAAGTAGGGCCAGTAGGTGGCTGGTACCCGTCACATAACCCTCTTGAGAGCCCTTCTTTCCTGCTGTGGAATGTTAGGCTGAATTTAAAACTCAAGAATAATAAAATTTAATATATATATACATATATAGATTTATTATATAATATTTATATATATATTATATATATATTATATATATATATTAGTATATAATATATATGTTGTGTGTTTGTGAGTGTTAAATATATTTTGAGGGTTGGTTATGTATATGTGGTTTTAGTTAGGTGTGGGTTTCGCTCTCTCTCAGCGAGCTAGAGAGCGCCGCGCTCTCGGGCGAGCTCGAGCTCGACG
>NW_028234418.1:25751539-25754039 GCF_977035675.1 Penaeus japonicus
TAGAGTATAAATAAGTAGTTTCCCCCCCATGTTCGGTTGTAAGATCAATCTGGTTGGACAATTCTCTCTAGTAGGGCTCGCGTGGGTCCTATTGGGTTAGTAGCTGGGATTTGTCACATACACTGAACGTACCCGGACCAAGTCTCGGTCATGGAGGAGAAATTTGCTTTTCTATATTAAATTGTGTTACTACTAGCATTCCTATCTATCTACTAGCCCATGCTCTCATCACATAGATATAATAACCTAAGGTAATCCCTGATTTGTGACTTGAATTTCCTAATTTATTGCTGGCCAAGTGCCCACTGGGCATTGTCTGTAAACACCACGCTTATCACTATATCACACTGCTCTTTGCTAAGGGTATAAAATAGGTAATTTCCATGATGGTATGAAAGGCCATCATGGTCTAGACATCTCAGTGGGTCGCCATGGTGCAAATTGGGTTTAGTAGCCGGATTGTCACCTCTGAGACCAGGGAGGTAAAAATTTTTGTATTTATATGTATATGTATTATATATATATTTATTTAAATATATAAATAGATTATAATACATATATATGAAATATTAAATATTTATATTAATCCTATATGTTTATATATAGAGAGATACACATATACATATATACATATATATATATATACATATATGTATATACATATATAATTAGATATATATAAATATATATACATATATATACATATATATTCATATATATACATATATACATACATATGTATATACATTTATATACATATATATATGTATATTTTTATATATGTATATATATGTATGTATGTATATGTTAAAATGTATATTTATTATGTATATATATGTATATATATATATATGCATAATATATAATATAAATATATATATATATACATTAATATACATATATAGCATATATATATATATATATACTATATATATATATATAAAATATATAGATATAAAATATACTATATATATATAATTATAGTATATGTGAGGTGAGGTGTGTGTGTTGTGTGTGTGGTGTGTGCGTGGTGTTTGTAAGCCACTGATTTTCGGACTATAACCTGGGTTTTTATTTATTTAATTGTAATACATAGACTTTTATAAAACTAGTTTCTTAAGACACATAGTATCCTAGTGCTATCAGAAGTACTGCTGACCCTACACCTGCATCCTGCCCAACCACACTGGCCACAGCTGACAACACCCACAACGTGTACCGAACCGGAAGCACCAATAAAAGGCATCTACATATGACCCATGTAAACATATTATATGTTATAGCAAAGAAAATTCGAGCATATCCCCTTCACAACTTCATTACCATTTGATAGTATGTGTATTTTCATTGCTGTGTAGCATGCAATGGTCTGCTTCCGTTCCCTTCAACTGTTTCCGTTGGTCGGATGACCTGAGGCAGGGAAAGTGACACAGAGTTTCGAAACGGGTCATAAGAAAAAGGTGCAGATTACAGATAAAGACACACAGAGAGAGGCAGACAGGTCCGACAGACAGACAAGAGCGAACAGCTCTGACCTCTGGCCTTTGGCCAGTGTCTAGTGTATTAACAGTCCACAATAAAGACCATGGCACGTGAACGTCTGTCTGATTATTCCACCGGATTACAACCAGGGCATCGGGTACTTTAAAACCGGTGTTACAACATAGTTACACAATGGTTGGTTTGCAGAGTGTGTGTTGTTGTGATTGTTGTGCATAATAAATAAAATATAATAAATATAATAATATATTTATAATAATATAATAATTATATATATATATATATATATAATTATATAAATATATATATATATAAATATTATATATAGAGTGTAATATATATATATCTAAACAATATATATAATATATAAATGTGTGTATATATATATACATGTATATTATTCATAATAGTGGGAGAGTGATATATATATATATAATATATATTTATATATATATATATATATATATATGTATATGATATAAGTATGTGTGTGTGTGATAGGTGGTATATATGTGTGAATAAGATGATAAAAATATGGAAGTATAAATTAATATATATACATATAAATAAGATATATATATATATATATATAATTATATATAAAATATATATATAAGATATATATTGTGTATATGTATATATATAGTATATAATATATGTTTAATACTGATATATATATAAATATAATATATATATATTTATACATATATAAATTTGTATATGTATATAATATATGCATGTGTGAATAAGATGAAAAGACTATATAATATATATTTCATATATGTACATTCATAATATATAATATATATATAATATATAAATATATATATATATATATATATATATATAAATATAATATATATGTATATAATAATATGTATATATATATAATATATATATATATATATATATAAATATGTTTATATATATATAATATGTATATATATATATATATAATAATATATATATAATTATATATACGCTCTATATATATATATAA
>NW_028234418.1:25764039-25771539 GCF_977035675.1 Penaeus japonicus
TAAGCTTTTCTGGCATGTTTCGTTGTGGATTCATTTTGAGCTTCAGTGAAAAGTAACGACAGCAAATGAAAGTGGAAAGAGATGTAACTCCTCCATATTAGTTGTTACGTGAGCGCCTTATACCACCCTACCCGTAGATTATGGTCAAAACTTTTTCCATTACTTGTTACAGTATCTTCTTACCTCAGATAGCAATCACGTCTGTGCGTACTTCTATATTATTAACTCCTCGCTACACTTTCATGCTAACTATAACAAATACATTCTTATTATAAAATTCCTTGGGTACTTCTACACTTCCATCCTTACAGTTCTATAGTGCTTGAGTACTTAATAAATTAGCTATTTACTTAATACACCTCTATGTATATCGTAGTATACTATCTAAGCACTCACTCCACTCTTCTCCCTTCTACACTTCAAAATCCCTTCCTTCAGACAGCGTCCTCACCTCCTTCCCCTTCACCGACTCCTGGTGGAGCCTCAGCCTCCTCAGATCCGCATCCGAGAGTCCGGGATGCTCCTCTGGCCTTTCGTAGATGAAACAGCACCAGGCCACACCCCAAACCAGTCCACATACCCCGAACACGTAGAATGCGGAGGGCCATCCACCCAGGAAAGTGGAGGAGCACAGCCATCCACTCAACACCAGGCCTATTACGGTCCCGATCTGAAAGCCTGCCACATTTTTTAAAATCTTAGACTTCTCTTTCGTAAACCTGTTCACAGTAACGCATGTACAAAGAGGAAATGAAACAGTCACAATAAGGAGGGTACAATAAATCGTAACATTACGCGTGTGTATGTGTCTCCGTGTATATGTTTGTATTATGGATATACATCTACCTATCTTTTTATCCGGATCCACTTAACTACCTACTAATATTTTTTCATCATTAGGACTACCAGTCTATTACTATGAGTCAATATCCATATCCATGATAAATACACGAGCTAAACCACCTTCAAATAAGAATTATGAAATATGTATATAATTGTTTCACATTTCATTTCATAAACCATACCCTATATTTACAAAGACATGCAAACAGATATAACAACAGATCCCATGACTCATTGGTCGCACGAGTATAATCACTGACTTGAATACACAGTTGTATCTTATCTCCATATTTCACAAAGCCCATCCCGTAATCTGAATCATCAATTTATTGAATATTTATAAAACTAAGTGAACGACCTGACTCACTGACCTGAGTACACGATAGTGCTGAACTTTGACCTCTCTGCAGGCAAGACCCATGTGGCAAGCATGGCATTGATTGAAGGGAATGTCACCCCCTTAGACGAGACAAAAAAAGGAATTATGGTCATTGCAACATAAAAAAAGATGTAACTGTTGTATTTTGAAATAGAGAAGAAATTGATCCTTTTCTACCAAAAGAAACACTTAAATCTGATAATGAGAACCGTGATTTAGAAATATATTAAATGATTATTACAGTAGTGAAAACATGATACTTGTTAATTACAATTACAAGGATTAGCATTTATAAGCTGATTATCACTACCTCTAATATTCTCGACCATAGTCATAAAATTAATAACAATAATCGTAACAAATAAGGTAGGACAACAATAAGAAAATAGTAGTAATATTATAACACAATACCATAACAAAAATGATTGTAGAAATAAATGATGGTGATGAAGAGGAGGAGGATATCAATAACAATGAAAATGATAACAAAGAACAATGAAAATGACAATGATAATAGTAATAGTATTAATGATGGTGATAATCGTAATGATAATGGCAGTTATAATGATTACAACAATAATGATAATAATTACAATGATAATAGTGATAATAATTACAATGATAATAGTGATAATAATTACAACGATACTGATAATAATTATAACAATGATAATAGAGATTACAATGATGATAATGCAAATGATGATAAGAGTAATGAGCATTACTGCAATAACGATAATGATATCAGAGGTAATGGCAATAGTAAGGATGAGGACAATATTGATTACCATTATTGTTACCATTCTTATCATTATCATTGTTATAATGATGATGATAATGATAATGATAATGACGATAACAATAACAACAGTAGCAGCAAATGAGAAAATAACATCAAGGAAATAACAACATGAACAAGAGGAAGTTTAGCAGCAGTAAGACCAAGACCCAGCCCCTTCATCCCACGCCCACCTGCATGAGTCCTTGCAAGACCCTCACGCTCATGAACAGCTGGACGTTCGCGCGGGCACATATGGGTGAGATGAGTGACAGGAGCGAAGACATGATGATGCCCGAACCGAAGACCACTTTACCCCCCAGGTACTCCGCCCCACGCCCCCCTGCGACGTTGGTAGCCGCGTAGCCCCAGAAGAAGCTACTGAGGAGAAGGCCTTGCGTGCGGGAGTCCCAGTGCGTGAACTCGCCGGTGTTGCGAGTCTGAAATGGGCGTGTCGTCTGGAGAGTCAAAGGATAGTCTTTGGGATGGAGAGGGAGATGTTTTTTTTGTTGTTGTTGTTGTTGAGGTCGTTAAACTCAAGGATATATACGGAATTTTTGGCCGTTATTAAAAGTATGACTAATGCGATCATATCTTTTGTCACTATCATTTTTATCTTTGCAAAGAGAATACGGTAGACACACACACACACACACGTGTGTGTGTGTGTGTGTGTGTAAGTGTATGTAGGTATGTATGCATGTATGTATATATATATATATATATATATATATATATATATATATATATATAGAGAGAGAGAGAGAGAGAGAGAGGTAGAGCGAGAGAGAGAGGGAGGGAGGGAGAGGGAGAGGGAGAGGGAGAGGGAGAGGGAGAGGGAGAGAGAGAGAAAGAGAGAGAAAGAGAGAGAGGGGGGAGGGGGAGGGGAGAAAGGGGGAGGGGAGAAAGGGGGAGGGGTGCGAGGGAGAGGGAGAGAGAAAGCAATCTGAGAGAACATCAGAGACCATAGCCACGCCCCCCAACTAGCAGCACTCACCAGCTCCGTCGGCGCAACGGAAGAATTGTTTGAAACGGGGCAGGCGTCGATGATGTGACTACCATTTTTGCTATTTGTGCCGGTCATGGCAACGATGGCGATTGAGAGGTTGACCCGCTGGCAGTACTCGACCAAGATGCCGAGGCAGGCGAGCACCGCCACCGTATATCTCGGACTCCAGTGCCAGCCTTTGGAAGTATGACTTACACAATGCACAATATATTATGCGTAAAAGAAAGTCAATTACACATCATATTTTATCAGCAGATTACGCATTCAATGAAATAGATCATGAAATATTTTACAATATATCTATATCTATCTATCTATATACATCACTGTATGTATTGGATACATACAAAGATCTATTTAAAAAATAGTTGTTTGCAAACACTATACTGTCCTTTCCATTGACCACACAAACACTTTAATGTATTAGACATAAAAATGTCTGAGTTAAGACTTAACTGTTAATCTTTATTAATTTAGTCATAATATCAATGATGATAATCAACATTAATTTGTTATATGACCAAGTATCCTATAACGTAGAATTCATTAGATTTAAATGTCTGAATTAAGACTTAACTATTAATCCTTAATAATTTAGTAATGATACCAATGATGATAATCAACATTAATATGTTATATGACCAAGTATCCTATAACAACATACTATCTGATAAGCAGTTTATTCTGGGGACATGAACTATCCACTATGATTTGGATATATTATTAATATTCTACACATAGACGATGCCACACCAAGTCACCATGGAGTGTCAATTAGTAGACCTACCTAACCTTAAATGTTTATCCTAGTCCTTGAATTTGCGGTGAAAAAACTTTTAATAATATTATTAATATTGTTTTAACACTTATCACTACCACTGTAATTCTTTATTATTACAATTGTTATTATTAGTGATATTGTTGCTGCTATCTTTGTTATCATTATTAATAAGGAATGGCCTATTAATTAACTCCTTGGTGACTAAGCTCTTGTGGGACCATCGGTAAATTTTCCAAATAACGCCGCGTTACTAAATACCACAAAAGTGATATCGATGGATTCCTCTCAAGCTATGCTGTTCATATATGGTGGAGATAATGCGCGCTTACAACCCTGGGGCTGGATTCACTAACATACGATGGTAAGGCATTTACCAGCTGTTAACTACCAGAGCGTTTACCAGTCATGGCAAAGTGGGATTCATCAAGCGATGATAAGTCGCCTGGTAAGGGTAAATAGACTTTATCACCGTAATTTGATGGTAACTCTGGTAAATCGATTCCGCCAATCAGCGAGCGCCTTACATAATTTTTTAGGCTCCTTTGACCAATCCCGTAACATGTAAACAAAACCTGATCCAACAGCGAGACTTTTTTGTTTCAAGAAATGATAAAGATTTCTTCTGTGTTACATTATGTCTATATAAATTAATTTCCTAGAAAGCATATTCTATTGCATGATCTTATGGATCATATATAACGTAATGGTTTTCAAAAACATACCTTTTTTTTTTTTTAGATTGCAGTCGAAAGAAAAGAAACAATGGCTCCACGCAATGGTGGTGTTATTTGTATCAACGTTTTCCAAAAAGAAATGCCAATCAAACCCTAAGATTATGAATAATTGTATCTAAATTAATGCAAACACAAAAATAATTTATATATTTATATGTTTACTGTTTTTCAGCTGAATGTTATTAAAACAAAATGTCTGAATTTGTCAAATTATTAATTCCATGTATTATTTTCAGTTATTGTAGGCCTATGACGAAGCTGCATGAACATTGTTCTCGCTTATTTCCTGTGAATTTTATTGATTTTTGTCATATTCATATGAGAATGAACAGTTGCCATCACTCTGATCATAATAAGTGTACATGTAAACTAAAGTGTCGCCTTAAATGTTGATTTTTTGCTGAGATAAAGCGAGATGAGAGAGTCATCGCCGTAGTTGCCAGTGGACATACCAGAGCTCCAACCACTGGTAAATTTAGCATTGTATTCTATCATGGTAAGTTGTTCGTGAATACCGATGCGGTCTTTTTACCATCATAATTGTAGTTACCAGCGTATTTATCATGGTAAGTGCGATAGTGAATCCGGCCCCTGGACCCCACAATCTGGGTCCCTTTTTTTAAGGCACTTCGTGCCACCTCGTCCTACTTGGGGGCATATTTCGTATACAAAATCTTAACCCAATTACCTACCCAACTTTGCCTAGTTTTGAATTAAGCCCTAGCCAAAGTAGGTCTTCGCCCCACCACGGACCCCCCTCCCCTAATTAGGGCACTTCGTGCAACATACCTTGTGCAAAATACCTCGAAAACTACCATCCTCGCCCTGAAATTCAAACATGGTTGTGCTTACGTATTTACGGCTAGCCACAAGCTGTGGAGTGGAAACCCCCAAGGAATTACCTGCATGAGCTGTTATTTTCTCTCGATAGATGGCGCAATATTCCCCATTGTTTACAGTACAATTATAGAGTGCCCTCTGTTGAGTGGCTGCGTCATTATCGGTCCTAGTTTCCAATCCTGAGGAATATATGAGATGAAGACTCAGTTGCTGTCATCATGGCGCAGTGTAAAGGTTATTCTTGGTCGCGGCATTTACATCTACAGAACTAACTACGCATCATAAGTATCACGAAGTGCCCTGAATAGGGGAGGTCTACAGGGGGGCGTAGCTACCTCTTGGCAAAGGCCGACTTCAAAACTAGGCAAAGTGAGGTAGATTTTGCATAGGAAATATGCCCCGAAGTAGCACGAGGTAGCACGAAGTGCCTTAACAAAGGGGGGGGGGGGGGGGGGACAGGGGGGGCTAACTGGAAAACTAAGCAAAGTTAGGTAGGTAATTGGATTAAGATTTTGCATACGAAATATGCCCGGAATTCATATTTTACCCCGCAATTTCCCTGATCTACTTTATGCCCTCCCCTACTATCGGGACCCAGATTGTAGGGTCCAGGGGTGGAAGCGCATTATCTCCACTATATATAGTAGACGTTGAAAGGAATCCATCGATACCACTTTTGTAGTGTTTAGTAACGCGGCGTTATTCGGGAAATTTACCTATAGATTTACCCTGGCGTTAACAGCATATCAAAATCTTACCTGTAGGCTTCTCGCGTCGTAGTAAAGGTATAACCTCGATTTCTTCCTCGTAAGGAGACTCGTAAGTCATTTCGCCTTGACAATATACGCCTTGTTTGATAGGGTCTAATGTTTCTTGTTTTTATTATGTATTTCCAGCGGTCTGTAAAAATGAAATTGACCTCTGAATATCATTTCTATTCATTATGTACCATGTCTTCCGGATATAGATTAAGCAAGCAAACAAACAAACTAACTGGTTCCACAGTGTCGTAAAAAATGTTTCTTAAACACACATAAAAATATATACGTATAGTAACACACCACCTGCAATTTAGAAAAATCACACCACTGTTTCATCAGAGTTCTGCAAGAACACTTGAAAAAAAAAAAAAAAATAACGCTGATAATTCTTCACAGCAGCCAAGCGGAAATTCACTGACCCTTTCGCACTTCATGCCATAGGCCAACTGCCCGACCCGTCTACAGCACTAAAAGGTACCGTTGTTATGATCTGCCTAGCCCGTTTGCCTGCGGTTCTGTCGCTGACTGATAAACATTGATAACAGCATGATTGCGAGGGTGACTCGGGCATTGTCAATGTCCTAATGTTTATTGAATGATGTGGCCGCTTGGGAATGTATGTATGAGTAGTGTCGATAATAAGTGAGATATGAATAGCGTAGGCAATATTTTTTTCCCGATTGTTTTAGTGTGTAATAATCAATTTGACCTTCCCGAAGATTGACACCCCTTTCGAAAATCCCAAAGCCGCTTAGATATAACATGCATTATGACTGTAGTTCACGCCTTACAGCGCGTATTGTTAATAAGAGCAAAGTCTATTTGTAAAGGAAAATTGAACTCCGTTTACCCTGATGATGAAGAAAAGCCGTACCAAGAGAATGGACGAGAGTTTTGACGAACACACATTCTACAAGAATTAAGGAGTTGGGTAATTCAGCCAAGGATGAACTCGGTGCACATGCTTGAGCGGGCATTACCGTACCAGGTATGTACTTAAATCTGAAATTTGGCGTTGCATTTCGAAAAATCCCGTGGTATGGAACAAGGCACTGAGCTAACCGGCCTGTTTCGATTCCGTGGCTGTGAGACGTGAATCTGCTCGTCCGGTGGTAGCCTACTCAGGCGTTCGTTTATGATACTAACCGAATGCCGAGAAATAATATATCCTTGTAATAACACATGTACACGCACATGCACATGCACACGCACATGCATACACACACGCATAAACACACACACACACACACACACACACACACACACACACACATATATATATATATATATATATATATATATATATATATATATATATATGAATCTATTTATCTATATATATGTATATATATTTTTATATATCTGTTGATGACGG
>NW_028234418.1:25796539-25799039 GCF_977035675.1 Penaeus japonicus
TGAAGGATGTGCAGGCAGAACGAGAAGAGGAAGGTGACTCAATCCATACCCAGTGTCTAAGATGTGCTCCTGTGCCAATATGGATGCCTTTCATTGTGGCACTCACAGTCACAAGCACAGGTTTCATTCCTCTTCCCTACCTCTTCTTGTTATCTTTATTGTAGGGGGTTATATGTTTCGTATTCGTTCATGACAGCACAAAAATACGAAAAAATAAAGTTGTCTTTTGTCCTCCCATAAAACAGCAATACTTCTATCACATTGAGTATAAAGGAAATAATGAGCTAATATGGATAATATACTACAATTTTAGTCAACTACAGCACTGATAGAGCCTGTCATATGGCACATATAAGTATCTAAACTCAATAAAACACACAAAAAAATTAAACACAAAAAAAGCTCTAGTTTTACAACGAATGACTGAAAGAGAGTGAGATGATTCAAATCAAATTGCTTCAAGCAGTCTCTCTCTAAAATAAAACCTATCCAGGAGGTTGGGCAAGCAAATTTATCTCCGTCTGCAATGGGTTAATGATTGACAGTGGCTGTACTTCACATATTGAGAAAACTGAACCAAAGTTTGTGAGATTTCAAGAGTCTTTTGATCCACAAACACATTACATAGAACTGGCAGACGGCCAAAGACAACAAGGAACAGTGAAAGGAGTCGGTGAAGTGAAAGACTTCATTCAGGTTTGAGACGGCAACTCACAAAGAATTCTACTAAAAGATGCATTATACATACCAGGATTCAAACAAGATATCATGTCAGTTTGGAAGGCTATCAAGAGTGGACATACTGTTACTTTCTCACCCGAAGGCAGTACTCTAACTACCAAGGATGGCAGGATATTCGACATTGTGGAGAAAAACAAGTTGTTCTATCTACGTAGAGATAAGCCACACACTGGTTCTCAGATGGATAAGTTTAACAAAGTCCATGTAGGGGAAGCCAAGCACACCCTAGAGGAGTGGCATAAAATCCTAGGGCATTGCAATGTGGCTGATGTACAAAAACTTGAAGCAACTGTTGATGGAATGCATATAACTAGGAAAGATAAGTTCAACTGCACCACATGCACACTAGGTAAGATGACACAGTATAGGAGTAAAGAACCTGACAAAAAGGCCCAACAGCCATTAGATTTAGTCCACTGTGATGTAGTTGGTCCTGTAAACCCACCAGCACAAGGAGGTTACAGGTACAGCATCTCCTTTATTGATGACTACTCCGGAGCTCTTAGAATTTACCTAATTAAAAGTAAGAGTGATACTGTGACAGCTATGAAAAGATACCTTGCAGAAACAGCACCATATGGGAAAATTAAACGCCTAAGATGTGACCACGGAACAGAGTTTACGAACAAGGAGTTCAGAACACTCTTAACAGAGAACAAGATTAAACAAGAGTTCTCTGCACCCTATTCACCACATCAGAATGGCACAGTTGAGAGATCGCACAGGTCAATATTTGACATGGCTCGCTGTTTGCTGATCGAGTCAACATTACCTAAAGATATGTGGAGTTATGCTGTGAAGACTGCCTGTTACATCAGGAATAGGTGCTATAACCCCAGGACTCAAAAGACCCCAGTAGAAATGTTTACTGGAAGACGGCCAAACATAAGCAAAATGAATATCTTTGGAACAAGATGTTTTGCATTTGAACAAGAGAGTAAGAAACTAGATCCAAGGAGTAAGGAGGGAGTATTTGTGGGCTATGATGATCAAAGTCCAGCCTACTTGATATACTTTCCTGATACTCAGACTATAAGAAAGGTAAGAATAGTCAAATTTGTGGATAACTCATCTTGTAAGACAGAATCCTCAAGTGCCGAGCAAAGTTTGAGTGACGACTACATTTTGGTGGAGACGAGGCTCCAGCAAAAACCACTTCAAGCGGCCCAAGATGAGACACCAGCTGACGTGGATGGGGACAGGAAGTGTCCAGCTAAAGACCAAGAAGGAATACCAGTGATTGAAGATACAGAAAGAAGATACCCATCCAGAGAAAGAAAGAAACCCTCGAGGTAAGATAACTATGTTACAGATGATCAGGACGACAGTATCTCCAGTGTGACACATAGTAGATTTATACATCCCTGCTATCGAATGTCACATGATCCAATACCAGTCACCTACCAAGAAGCTATAGCATCTCCAGAGGGACATCAATGGAAGAAAGCCATGGATGAGGAGATTGCTTCACTACAGGACAACACCTACGAACTCACTTCACTGCCCAAGAATCGCACAGCAGTGGGTGGAAGATGGATTTATCAAGTGAAACCTGGACCTAACGGTAAAGGAAAATTCAATGCAAAGATTACATTGAAGTCAATCAAACTAAATATTTGGAAAAGATTTTAGACAGATTTAGAATGTCAAATTGTCATGCAAGAAACACACCATGTGATCCAAGTATTGTTAACACTTCTACTGTAGAATCAGATGTATTGGCTAGTGCAACTCTTTACAGATAGTTGGTAGCCTTATA
>NW_028234418.1:25816539-25819039 GCF_977035675.1 Penaeus japonicus
CCAAAGAGGCATAAATTTAAGACTTCTATACACACACGGGTGTATACAGAAATCATCAGTCTGTTCGCCATCGAGGAAAGTGTACACATGTAAGCGCTCATGCATGTGTAAACGTGCTAACTTCTTTCAAGGTTTACGCTACCCCCCTCTCCCTCCTCTCTCTCTCTGCTTTCTCTCTCTCTCTCTCTCTCTCTCTCTCTCTCTCTCTCTCTCTCTCTCTCTCTCTCTCTCTCTCTCTCTCTCTCACACACACACACACACACACACACACACACACATACACTCGTTTACTCTCTCTCTCTCTCTCTCTTTCTCTATCTTTTTTTTCTTCAACTCTCTCTCTCTCTCTCTCTCTCTCTCTCTCTCTCTCTCTCTCTCTCTCTCTCTCTCTCTCTCTCTCTCTCTCTCTCTCTCTCTCTCTCTCTCTCTCTCTCTCTAACACACACACACACACACACACATACACTCGTTTACTCTCTCTCTCTCTTTCTCTATCTTTTTTTTCTTCAACTCTCTCTCTCTCTCTCTCTCTCTCTCTCTCTCTCTCTCTCTCTCTCTCTCTCTCTCTCTCTCTCTCTCTCTCTCTCTCTCTCTCTCTTTCTCTATCTTTTTTTTCTTCAACTCTCTCTCTCTCTCTCTCTCTCTCTCTCTCTCTCTCTCTCTCTCTCTCTCTCTCTCTCTCTCTCTCTCTCTTCAGTCTCTTCTCCTCTCTCTCTCTCTCTCTCTCTCTCTCTCTCTCTCTCTCTCTCTCTCTCTCTCTCTCTCTCTCTCTCTCTCTCTCTCTCTCTCTCTCTCTCTCTCTCTCTCTCTCTCTCTCTCTCTCATTGTCAGTGTGTCTTTCTCTTGGGTGGGCGTGCGTATATGTGTGTGTGTTCATGTCTGTGTATGTTGTTTTGCTTTCCAAAATCTTCACGCAGTCCGCATTACGTGAAAGAGAGCAAAGTAAAGAGCAATAACAATGAAAAAAATAATGTTTCTAGCGATTAGATATCACGGAGTTAGAAAGTAGAAGTTATCAGCACGTCTAAAGAGAGATACTGTCATCACTAATGTATCTTGTCTTGTGTGTACGAACTCATTTGATTTTTCCTCGAGAAAGTGCACGAACTCATGTTCAAGTGTATGTGCTAATGGACTTTCAGTTTGTCTGTATGTCTCTCTGTCTCTAAATATACATTTATCTAGGTGTTAATATATCTGTCTCGAAAGAGATAGAGATAGCGATAAATAGATAGATAGAGAAAAAAAAAATGATAAAGAGATAGGCAGACAGATAGAAAAAAAAATAATCAAGCAAATAAACTTCAAGGCAAACAGACAAACAGACTGACAGACGTAGGGAGAAAACGTACATGCTTTAAGATTGAAGACCCCTCCCATGACCCTCCCCCCACCCCACCCCCACCCCCTAGCATCAATCACACACCTCCTCCTCCTCTGTCTCTTCCAAGACAAATGTCCACGCAGAGAAAGTTAAAATGTTGCCAATGATTTAACACAATATCAAATAATTCATGGAAAGCGAAAGCGCGGTGAAGAAAAAAAAGGACTCGGCTGCAAATACAAATAAATAGAAAAACATAAAGATTATTTTCAAAACCTTTTTTTTTTCTTCTTTTTAAAAAAATTAGATAAACCTTTTTTTTTCTTTTTTCTCTTTTTTTCTTTTTTTTTACAAAATGTACTACAGACAAAAAAAAAAAAAGTGATAAACAAACCATTCAAAATTAAGAATAAAGTATTATATGGAAGACAAAGGACAAATATAAAACGCACTTTGACATAATATATATATATATATATATATATATATATATAAATATATAAGTGTGTGTGTGTGTATAAATACATACATACATACATATATATATATATATATATATGTATATATATTTATTTATTTATACATATATATATATATATATATATATATATTAAGAAACAAAGAATAGAAAGAAAAGGAAAAACAAATGAAGGAGAAAACTGGTGTAACCGAATAGAAACATACATCAAACCAAACATCAAAACATCAAACCACGATACAAGGAAATAAAAGGTATTCCAAAGAAGCACGAAAGAAAACGGAAAGTGAGCGAGCACAGAAAGTGGGAAAACAAGACTAACTTTCACTTTCCGTTGTACCATATAATAACGGGAAAAACGGCAATTTACTGGCTAATAACAGCTTTAGAGGGGAGACGGGAAGCGAATTTAGGCGTCCGTTATTTCTGAAGGGGCGTGGGCGTGAAACTATAGTGGAAATAAAGAAAGTCGTGATAAGAAAAAGAAAAAAGAAAAAAAGAATATGCAGATAACAAGCTAGAATTATAAGCAGTATAAACAAAACATGACACTGATGTAACATAAACGCTTTAATTACAATCAACTTTTAAAAGATTTGCCCCCCCCCCCCCCAAGAGCTCCCCTACAAAAGAGAGGAAGGGAAAGTTTTCTGTACGGTACGCGTCTTGAGACCATTGTGTTTCTCTTCCCTCCACTC
>NW_028234418.1:25831539-25834039 GCF_977035675.1 Penaeus japonicus
CACAGCTGGATCTCTTCTCCTTCTCCAGCCTTGTCCTCGGGACAGGATTCACGGCCTGTGCAGGACTCTTGGCTGACAATTCCTAGGATCGGGCCTGCAGGCGTGTCTTCACCGTTCCCCCTCAATCAGTAAACACTTACGGCTGATCGCTAGTTTCCCTGCTCCAGCCAGGTCATTTGGAAGTTGCTCTGATCAAGCCAAGCAGAGTAGCTCTTCTCTCTCTCTCTCTCTCGCTCTCTCTCTCTCTTTCTGTGTGTGTGTGTGTGTGTGGGTGTGTGTGGGTGTGTGTCTATGTCTCTGTCTCTCTCACTCTGTTTCTCTGTATCCAGTGTCAGTAAATGATGATATAAACAATAAACCATAGCGCATGTGAACTCAATAACACATTATGATAATCCAAACAACAATAAACAAATATAGACAAGTCTACGCCAAAACACGACTCATCAATATCAACTTTAAGAGATAAATCATCCCAATGCAAGATGAGGCGTCAACTGCACCTTGCAACATGGACGACACCGTCCTATTTGTCACGCAAGAGTGATGATGCGGTCCCCCGAGATGAGGGATGCTGATGCGCCTCATAAAAAGAGTAGGGTGAGGGGGAGGGGGGGGAGGGGAGCATGGGACATATTCCCAGAAGAGTTTTTAACATTGACTCTCTTTGCGCTCAGTGACAGAAATATAAATAGAGCTATAGATTTATATGCTACATACATGCATACACTCTCACACTCTCTCACGCGTACATATACATTTTTTTTTTTCATAATTTCATATTAAACATCATCACAAAGAAAACAAGAAGATAAGAGCCCATTTAACTGGCAATCATAGAATAATTAGACCGAAAATATTAAATAGACGCCAGATAAAGTTAATTAGTTACCTGGAGGCCTTATGACAATATTTGTTACCATTGTCTTTTTCTTATGAATTTTGAGCTTATACAAATGTGTTTCATAAGGAGAATTGGTTCTAAGTAATTTTAGATAGAAAAAAAAAGAAATTGACGTCATTGATCTCACATTTCCACAAAATGTACAAGGTGTTGCATAAAACAGGTAAATATATTTTTTTCTTTTCTTTTTTTTAAACAAGTGTAATTTTCAGCTTCACAGAATTCTCAACAGTTCATGATCGTTCAGAAGATATCCATGAATATCAAATGAGAAATTTCATCCAAAAAAATTGCAAATTAACAATTTTAAAGTCACTTTAGCACCTGAAATTCATGGAACGGTCAACTTTATAAATCATAGTTACTCGAAACTTAATTACGTTTAGATAGTCACAGGTGTATCTACCAAACTTGCCCCAGAAACTTTGTGATTGGTTACTCAAGGCTCCTCCCCTTCCCACTTCCTGCTTCTGATTGGTTAGTTACATGTGTCGTTTCAATTGTATGAATCATGGCTTAAAGCTATTCTAAAAGCAGTTCATACTATTGTTATTTGGATATAAAAAAGTAATTATCATAATTTTATGCAGTTAAGTGAAATATGTTGTAGATAAATTACATTGTTAGTGAGTTTTTTTTTTACTTTTATGAGGTCAAATGCATTTCATGAATAGAGGTCAAGGTTACATCAGCTACACTTCAGGAAAAAAAAAATGTGTTACTTTGGTTAATAAAAAAGGTAACAGATATGTGCATAAATATACATTAAAAAACAAACACATAAACATACAGAGAGAGAGAGAAAGAGAAAGAGAGAGAGAGAGAGAGAGAGAGAGAGAGAGAGAGAAAGAGAAAGAGAGAAAGAGAAAGAGAAAAGAGAGAGAGAAAGAGAATCATTCGAGTTAAGCATGTACAAATATACGGCCAAATACACGCACATGAATACATATCTTCGCACCAGCATACCGCCAATTTTCCACCACTATAAATAGGTAGGCACAAGTGTGATTGCTGGCATTTCCGTAAGATTTATAGCATGACTTATAATTATGATTATGGTGATATAAATAGTATTGATAACTGTTATGCTTTTCATCAGTGTACTATATAGAAGTATGATGATTAATAGTGATTATGAAAATAACATTAATAATAACAGTATTGATGATAATTAGAATACTAATGTAATGTTTTCATAATGATAACGATAAAGACAAGCAAGCAATAAGGATGTCGATAACAGTATAGGAATGTATAAGAAGGATAATGACAATAACTTTTCTGATGATAATAAAAGATGGTAATGATTTGAATAATAATTGAATAATAATGATAACAAAAAATTCAACAACAATATTGACTGATGAAAATTTTTAACTATGTAGTAATGAATAGATTATGATAATGATATTGATGATAATGATGATACTATTGGTAATGATGATAATTGCAATGATAATGGTAATGATAGCCACAATGGTAATGACAAAAAGACTTGTCACAATAATATTGTAATAATGATAATATCTATAATGATAAAACTAATGTTGATGTAAATGATGATAGCAACAGTCATATTAGTAATAATAGGGACAA
>NW_028234418.1:25844039-25846539 GCF_977035675.1 Penaeus japonicus
AATGATAATGACAATAATGATAACAGCAATAGTGATGAATATAAAAATAAATATCGATGGCAATGATGATGATGATATTAATAACTGTAACTGAAATAACAGTCACAATAGTAATGAAAATGATAATGATGATAATAACAACAATAATAATGATAGTACTAATAACAGCTATATAAAGGATAATGATAATGATAGTGATATCAATATGAATGGCAATAATAGATATACTGATAAAAATAATGATAATGATAATATTGTTATCATAATAACAATAATAATAACAATGCCAATGAAATCTATCTCTATAGAAATAGAAAGCAAGAAGTGAACCTTGGAATGATTTCAGGTCAGTCGTGCAATCGAGAACACACACTGCTTTTATTTCAGCCTTTTTCTGGTCAGGAATCTCACTGTCTTTACCCTGTCTGGCTCTCCTTTCTTCTCTTATTTCTTCCATTTATCTCTCCCTCTGATATTCTATTAAATCACTATCATGGTCTTTTTTTATATTGTTATACCTACCTATCTATCTAACTATCTATCTACCTACACACACACACACACACAAACATATATATATATACATATATATAAATATAAATATTTATATATATATATATATATATATATATATATATATACATATATACATATATATATATATATATATATATATATATATATATATATATATATACATATATATATATATAGATATATAATATATATATATAATATATATATATATATATATATATACATGCATATTTACATAAACATATATATATATATATATATATATATATAATATATATATATATATATATAATATATATATATATATATATATATATATATATATATATATATATATACATGCATTACATATACATATATATATATATATATATATATATATATATATATATATATATATATATATATATATATATATACATGCATATTTACATATACACACAATATATATATATATATATATATATATATATATATATATATATATATATATATATATATATATATAGATGTGTGTTGTGTGTGTGTGAGTTCATAGCGACAAATGTAGAAGAAAGGTATGAATGCGACTGAAAATCTAAACACGCAAGAGATGTATTTGTATTGTATTTCTCAAAAATACATGTATTTTTGAGAGACCTCCGTCGAAACGAGTCAAATACATCTCATGCGTGTTTAGATATTGTCTTATTCATACCTTTCTTATATATATATATATATATATATATATATATATATATATATATATATATATTATATATATATATGTATGTATATACATACATACACACACATACATATATCATATATATATGTATATATATACATATATATATATATATATATATATATATATATAATATATATATAATATATAATATATATATATATATATATATATATATATATATATATTATATATATATATATATATATATATATATATATATATATATATAAATTATATATATACACACATACACACACATACATATATATACATATATATATATATATATATATTTATATATATGTATATATATAATATATATAATATATATACATATATATATATATATATATATATATATAATATATATATAATATACATATATGTATATATATAATATATATATATATATAATATATATATATATATATATATATATATATATATATATAAATATATATATATATATATATATATATATTATATATATATATATATATATATATATGTGCATATATATAATATTTATATATACATTATATATATATATATATTTATATCTATATAATATATATATATATATATATATAATATATATATTATATATATATATATGTATCTCTCTCTCTCTCTCTCTCTCTCTCTCTCTCTCTCTCTCTCTCTATATATATATATATATATATATATATATAATATTATATATATATATATATATTATAATATATATATATATATATATATATATTATATATATATATATATATATGTATATGCATATTCATGTACGCGCAAATATTTACATGCATATATACATTTTCGCTTTTGAGTCAGTATCTTAACTAGATTATTTGAAATACCAGAAAAGTTTAAACTAAACCCCGAAGATAAACCCTGCTATTTGAAATTTATATTAACTTTGATGGCTATCACAAGGAGTTAATAGTAATGTAGATTGCACGTGTTGAGCGACGACATGGTAAGGGAGTTTTGGCTCTGGAATATATGTATTTACTGTATGTGCATTCACTTTCACGTTCATAGACTCACGTACACCCACAGATGATACCAAACACACAAACACGAAAATAAACACAAATCTAAATGAACAATCTCTTCGACTCGGCAGCAGTCACTCTCATCAACATCCGATATGCAACGTGCAATGTTCTTTTTTTATCAGACACGCACGCACACATATATGTACACGCACACGTTGTGACCAAATGCTTCAAC
>NW_028234418.1:25851539-25854039 GCF_977035675.1 Penaeus japonicus
AGTTATCAGCGTTTCTTTGTTGCACAACCACGACCATCGTTGATCCTTTAACACCACAACCCTCACCATCCCGTTTATCTACTCTACAACTACGGTCATCACAACCCACATGGCCACCACATCTCTCACTACTACCACCATCATGGTGAACACAATCCACATGTCCATCACATCTCTCACCATGAAAGCCATCACAACCTACATTTTCATCACATCTTTCACCACTACCGCCATCACGGCCATCACAACACGATCACCACCTGACCTGATGGGTAAAAAATACAAGAATTTAGATAATGACCTAATTCATTTCTTCTAAAAGACAATTACATTTGGTAAAGATATAAAGTTTAATATTATCTTTAGCATACACAAATCTTATTGTATATTTGATATCTTGTCTATATATAGGACAGTTAGAGACCTGATTCTTGATCATTCATAATCTCACTTGGAAATGAGTTGCACTTTGAGTCATATCATATAGTATGAAATTCCTTTTGCAATCGTACTCATTCACATAATTTGTGTTTATCATCATCCATTATATTCACATTACTATATTCATGCTCTATTTGGAGTGATGTTCATGCATTGGAATAATCATAACAATGTTGTTGTTGTTTTAAATCAAGTTATTGGAGTTAAAGTAATTGACGAGCTATTAACTGACCTAATAAGAGACGAGAAAAAGAGAAAGAGAGAGAGAGAGACAGAGAGAGACGGAGACAGAGACAGAGAGAGAGAGAGACAGAGAGAGACAGAGACAGAGACAGAGAGAGAGAGAGACAGAGAGAGACGGAGACAGACCGAGAGAGAGAGAGACAGAGGTAGAGTGAGAGAGACACAGGTAGAGAGAGAGAGAGAGAGAGAGAGAGAGAGAGAGAGAGAGAGAGAGAGAGAGAGAGAGAGAGAGAGAGAGAGAGAGAGAGAGAGAGAGAGTCAGACACAGACAGACATACAGAGTATGCCGTGCATACTGTGGCTCATTATATCCAGATGCAATATCCATGTGTGTTATAACTAGTCTTCTATCAATTTACAAGATTTTCTATGCATGACGAGTCACGTGATACCGAAGGTAAACTTAATCATATTTGAAAGTAGAAGCAATTTTCCCTCCATTGATATTTTTTCATATGTTCTTTTTGTTTCTCCTGTTCTACTTTTTTTATTATTATTTCACTCCCACCATAATTGACACAAAACTTAATATCAAATTATGATCCATTTGCAGATAATCACAATCTTTACTTCCACCTCGACCAATTCCTGTTCGTAATCATGACAGTGATAAGAAACTTTATATAAGGGTTGCAACAACTCTGGACTACTACCTACAGACCTTTGGCTTTACCTGCTACTTTGGCGCTATACTTAATGACCATTCTAATAATGCCTCCTTTGTGGTCGATGTTGCCAGGTTATATTTCTGCCTGTCTATCTTTTTTCTTTTTATATTACTTTAAGTACTTGTTTATCTATGTATGTGTCAATGTATATCGCCATATCTATCTATCTATCTATCTATCTATCTATCTATCTATCTATCTATCTATATCTATCTATATATATATATATATATATATATATATATATATATATATATATATATATATATATATGCATGTCCGTGTGTGTGTGTCAAATTATGTATTGTATATACAGTATAGAGCTATGAATTGTACACATAGCTGACCAATAGGTTATTTCCAAACATATTCATTCACAAAGGGTTTGAATGGCCTATTATCTATACAGCTGTGTACAAATATAAATACTCTACATGAGACAGGTCACTCAAACCCTTAGGAAATGCATCAGATCCTTCCCGCAGGCTATAGGTCATCAAGTTCCTAACTAAATGACAGCCAGTTGGTGTTGGCAGCTGTTCTGGTGAAGAAAGGCGACACCAGACACCGCTTCATCTCGCGCTAAAGATAGTCATCGAGTGAAATCAATTTATCATGATTTATATGCGGTCCATTGTGGGAGAGGATTTTGTATCTCGGTAACTGGGCTCTGGCGTTGATTACGAAATGGGCCTTTTTTTTTTTTTTTTTTTTTTTTTTTTTTGGTTGATTGTGTTGTGCGATTTCAGTGTGAATGATTAAATGATTTTGGTACTATTGGTATCATCTTTAATGTCGTCATTACCATTCTCTAATGATATTTCTCGATATATTTCTTATATTCTGATCGACATTATTATCATTATCCTAATGATAACTATCATAATTTCATTGTTATTAAAATGAGTCCCTTTACCCTTATTATCATCACTTTAACGATCAATATTACCATTTTCACTTTCATCGTCATCATCGCACTTACTACAAAGAGTAACATCATTCTACACTGCAACAATAATTCACGAAAAACGAACATCTTAATCATTATTTCCAAAAATGCCTTTGAATATATAAAAAAAAAAGAGTTTTAACATAACCTGCCAGTCAGCGAGTCAAACGTCGTACACGATTTCTCGCTGGTTCCGCTG
>NW_028234418.1:25869039-25871539 GCF_977035675.1 Penaeus japonicus
ACTATTATCATTATCAGTAGTAATAGCATTATTAGTAGGAGCATTATCATTAACATTATCTTTGGTGTTATTATCATTATTGTTACCATCATTCTCATCAATATCATTGTTATTAATATTTTCATTACTATAATCATTATTGTTATCATCATTCTCATCAATATCATTGTTATCAATATCTTCATTATCATAATCATTATTGTTATCATCAGTCTCATCAATATAAGTGTCATCACTATTATCGTTATCATAATAATCATAATCATCATTACTTTTAACATAACTGTCATTCTTATCATCACAAAGATTATTCCCATTATCTTTATTATTCCTGCTGTTATTATTCTCATCATTATTGTTATCGTTATCACTACTATCATCATTATAATCATCATCATCATTATTATCATCCATGTTATTATCGCCACCATTATTGTTTCCATTATCATCATCACTACTGTTGTTATTATTGATATGGTTACAATAATTTTCATTATCACTTCTTTTATCATCATTCATGATAATGATGATGCTCATCATAATCATCATCAGAGAAGTGACGGCATCACCTTCATATCATCCTATTGCAACCTTCATTATCACTTGCAACCAGGACGGCCATGAAGTGACGCACGCCTTAATCTTACTAAATGTTGCATCATTGTGAGAGGCTAAAAACATAGCTTGTCTTTTGTAGGAATCAGATATAATAAAAAAACAAATGACGATAACGACAATAATAATAATAAGTCTGATATCAATAACTATCACAAAAACAATAACAACGAAAACAAAAACAGTGTTGCAAAGGATGACACAACAACAAGAACGAAGAAAGTGATAAATACAAAATTATAAGGAAATTCACTAAATGAATCACAAACAAGTAAAACAATCAAAGTTCAGTGGCCGACAAACAAACAAATGCATCCACATGCAACTAAATTACAAAATGACTCTTGTATCTAATTTTAGTTTCGTTCTTGTATCTATTTTCATGTTTTCTATTCTTGAATTTCATCTTCTTTTTATCTTTATTTTTACACATTATTTATTGTTGCTGTTGTTGTTGATGCTGTTTGTCGTTGCGTTTCTTTTGTTTCTATTATGGCCGTTTTTAATAATATTATATAATTTGTTCCCTCTTCTTCTTTCTTATCTTCATCGCTTTTATCTTATTTGTTTATTTTCTCTCTTCCTCCTCTCATTCTTCTTACTCGTTTCGTATCTTTCTTTTCTCCTTCTTTTGGCATATCCTTCTCTTGCTCCTCTCATTCTCCTTGTGTCGTGCTCTTTTATTTCCTGTTTCACTTTTGCTTTCTCCTTTTCCCTCCCTCCGTCTCTCTTCCTCTCCTCCCTTTCCCTCTCCACTCCCTTTCGTTCTATTTTTTCTCTCTTCTCTCCCTCCTCCTATCTCCTCTTTCTCTATCTTCTCCTTCGCTTTCTTGATCATTTCTTTTCCTCTACTTATTTTACTCGCTTCCCTCCATCCCTTCCCCTTACCTCTATCCCCCTGTACCCTTCCCTTCCCCTTCCCTCTGCCTCCTTCCCCTTCCCTATACCCCCTTCTCTCCTTCCCTTCTCCTTCTCTCACTCCCTTCCCTGTCCCTCTAATACCCCGATATTCCTTCCTAATACCATACATATAATAGGATAACTAATACCCCTTCCGTTCTCCTTGGTCCACGCCTATTCCCACCTTCGCAAGGTACAAAAACAAACCAGAGGTCACAACAGACCCGTTTTAGACTAACGACGCCTTGTCCCTTGCGTGGGAGGCTTAGTGACCACCGCATGCATCAGGGTGAAACATAAGAGACTATCTTATATATATATATATAATATCTATATATATATATATATATATACATATATATATCTATATCTATATCTATATATATATATATATATATATATATATATATATATATATATATATATATATAAATGTGTGTGTGTGTGTGTGTGTGTGTGTGTGTGTTTGTGTGTGTGTGTGTGTGTGTGTGTAAGAATAATGTCAAAAAATATGCTACCAAATTACAGGATAATTTTTTTTTTAATGATAACAAAGAGAGCAGACAGAAAATTCATTAGCAGACAAATCTATAAAACAAAGAAAACAAACAGACAAAGCGATAAGGAAGCACGTACGAAGACCCGAGCGGCCTACAGTCACGGTGCCCAGCGACGGCCGCCTTGTTGCCTATGTGAGTAAAAACAGAACTGGTGCTCCTTCGGTATTTCCAGAGCGAGAAGGTTGATGGGACGAGGAGGGGAGGGGAGGGGAGTGGACGGGTAGGTGGGTGGGTGGTGTGCGGGGAGGGGAGGGGAAGGGAGTGGATGGGTGGATGGGTGGGTGGATGTGTGGAGTGCGGGGAGGGGAGAGGAAGGGAGTGGATAGGGGGGGGGTGTAGAATAAGGGGAGGGGAGGGGAAGGGAGAGGGTGGGTGGGATGGTGTGTGGAGTGCGGGGAGGGGAGTGGGTAGGGAGTTTGTGGAGT
>NW_028234418.1:25894039-25896539 GCF_977035675.1 Penaeus japonicus
TAAGGGTCTGTAGTTGGACATTAGCCTTCCCCAATTCTTTCCATCTTTGCCGATCCAGCGCTAGTCTGTGCTAGTTTTTCTAGTTGCTTTGGGGTAGTGGCATTCTTGCGGCACATCACACCTACCCCACGAATTTCTTCTTGTATGTGATGCTCGTTGAGCCTTGATATTCCGCTGACTCAACAGGAACGGCCGGTAATCCTTGATGGTTTAAATTCATTGAGGAGAGATAGGCCTAACCCACCGAGCGCTGGTCCAATGCGAATTGGCGGGTGATCAATTCTTCGTCTGGCGTCTCAGAAGAAGCCTCTCCATCTTCGTTGAACGTACAGCCTCCTTCCTCATTGATCGCACGCAAGTCTCTGCACCGCGGCAAGGTGATTGATCGTAACAAAGGAAGAATCATATGCTGTTGCCTTAACCATCCACTACTGCTTTCTTGCCGACTACGTCATTGTTGGCAATGCATTTGCCCATTTCACTGTCACTAATAGTGTTCCAAAAGCAATATTCTTTTCTTCTTTTAATATGAATTAACTTCGACACACTTCTAATCATATCCCTCTTGCGTCGATTACATGACTTTGCATTTGGCTTTATCATTTGCTTCTAAATCTTGATCTACAATTCCGTCTCAAACTCGCGTCCCTTTTACCGTCCCCATCAACGCCAACGTGGGTCGCATTTCTGAAAAAGGAAGAAGAAAAAAAAAAAACATTTGGTCATATTCAAGGCCTCCTAAACGAACTTCCAGCTAACATTCCCTCCAATATTGACATCCGGTCTTTTTTAGGGATCGAAATCCGTTTATTTATGGAATGTTGCCCTCACATATGGGATTAGCTCCTCGGCAATGTCACTCCTCGATAAGATCGAATCAAAGACCTAGCGTCTCTTTGATAAATCAGCTGTTCGACTTAACTCTCTAGTTTACCGAAATTTCCTCATTCAGTTTCCGAATGATCTTGCAGGTTGTGTGCTAAACCTTTCATCAGCCACGCAACGCCCGCCAGGTTACCTCACCACACAGGTAAAATGTGGAAATCTTGAACAAGAGACGAATGCATCTTGATCTCTGTTTCGAAGTCTGTTCCTTCCTACATCGTATAGGCCTACTTCTATCAAAGGATACTCGTTGAAATAAATGGAATTAAGTTTATTGGTGTAGATGATGATCGTGATGACGATGATGGTAATGAGCATGATTATGAGGATGAGGATGAGAATGAGGATGAGCATCATGATGATTGTAATAAGTATAATAATGATGTTCATTATTTTCATAACATATATAGCAAAATGTCCCGGATTCAACATTAGACATTATATATGTTGTTATACTGTTATTGCACTGATATCTGTAATCATGCTCTCTCACTATCAAAATTGCCTATTTATTGATATTAGATGTTCACTGTATGCATTTGCTTAAACTTACAATTAGACTTGCCTTTATTTTTTTCAAAACAAACTTAAGAAATTTTTGGTCTCTTCCATTCGCTCCTTCAATTCTAGCTGTTTCTTTCTCTATATATCATTGTACACCTTTCTCTTTATTTTTTTTTTCTATTTTTTTTTTCTTTTCTTTGGGTCACATAACTGTTCTCGACGAATAACTTTCCGTCGTGTTCTTATCGTTCTTCCTGTTCTGTTCTCTTCCAAAGAATTACTGCAAGCCTGTTCTCGATCGAGCGGGGTCAGTGAACAGCGACACACTTGGGGGGAATAAGTGAACAAGAGAACAATCAGGCTGAACAAGGGAACAATCAAGTTGAACAGCAAGCCATTGTAAAGTGTTCATGATGACCTTTTGCCCTTTAGATAGGATTACATTACAAGTCCTTTTACATATCGATTTGTATCATAGACTGTCCGTGACTTACTATTATTTGCATTATGATAATGAGAATATTATAATTTTGATCATCATTGTTAGTTCAGTTAACGTTATCATTATTCTGATAATTACTATCATTAATAGCAATATGATTGTTATTATTATCCTTATTATTATTATTATTATCATTATTATTATCATTATTATTATTGTTATCATCATTATCATTATCATTATTATTGTATTTATGGTCTTTGGTATTGTTTTTTTTTTTTCAATATTACCAATATTATTGTTATCTTTATTTTCATCATCAGCAATTATATAACTGGAAATATCCTCATAAGTGACATTGTTTTTATGACTAATATTCTGTTGTTATAATTATTGTCATATTTCCTGCTAGTTATTATAATCCTCTCTTTTTATAAACATCACTATTTTGACATTCTATCATTATTGCTATCTTTATTATCATTATCAATAGATTATTGTCACTTTTATCCATGATATTAGTATCATTATCATGCTTATCCTTCTTATTATTGTTATCATTCTTATCATTATTTTTATTATCATTATTGTTATTATCATAAATATTTTTTATATCAATATCATTATTATTGTCATCCTTATCATTATCATTATCATTGTTATCATTAT
>NW_028234418.1:25906539-25911539 GCF_977035675.1 Penaeus japonicus
ACTAAGCAGTGAATACTACTTCCTCACCTTCCCCTTCCCTCTCCTGCTCCCCCTCGCCTGGCCCCTTTCCCCCTCCGCAACCACACCCTCCTTCTCCCCCTTGCTATCAACCTACCACTAGGTCAGGGTTGCGCAAGAGAGGTATCCAGGTGGAAGAATCGAGGTCCAGTTATCATTAGTGTACATTTTATTGTATGTCTTTCCTTTTTTTTCTTTTTTTTTCTTTACTTCGTTCTTTTATATTTTTCTGTGTATTTTCTTGCTATATCTAAATAATCACGACGTAAATTAATAAACAAATTCTAACAATAATGATAAGGGTAGTGTATACTGTTCATATGGACGCTGATAATAGCTACAATACTAGCAAATACTAGCAATATATATATATATATATATATATATATATATATATATATATATATATAAACATGTATATATATATATATATATATATATATATATATATATATATATATATATATATATATAAACAATGATGAAATAAAATAAAATGATTAGAGGTATAAAACCAATAACAGTGACGATATCGATAAACAATAGACAAAAACAAATAAAATAAAATAAAAAATAAAATTGAGTGGAAAGGAAGATGGGTCTATAGTCTTCCAGAAAGGTCGGGTACAAAGGTCAGGAGCGCGTGTGAAGGGATTTTTGGACTGACAGGGAGCGAAAGGGATAAAGAAGGAAGGATGTGTGTTTTTTCGGTTGATGGCTTTAGGCCTTGTTGGGTATGTTGGTTGTTTGATTAGATGGAGGAAGGAAGGTTGTGGGGGTATGGGAAAGGGAAGAAGGAAGAGGGTTGAAGGAAGGGGTGGGTAGGGAGGGGGAAGGAGGAAAGGGGAGAAGGTGGAAGGAATGGCATATAAAAGGAGAGATGAAGGAGGAAGAAAAAGGGAAAGGGAAGGAGAAGGTGGTAGGAAGGGGACGAGAGGGTATGGGAAAGGGAAGGAGGAAAGGGGAAGGAAGAGGAGGGAAGGAAGGGAAAAGATGGGCGAAGGGGGTGGGCAGGGAGACAGAGGTTAGGGGAAGGGAAGGAGGATAAGATGATGGGAGGGAAAGGGAGGCAGGCAAGTGGGAAGGTCGGAAAGGTAGAGAGAAAGAGAGAGAGATAGAGAGAAAGAGAGAGAGAGAGAGAGAGAGGGAGAGAGAGAGAGAGAGAGAAAGAGAGGACAGACAGACAGAGGGGGACAATGTCAATCGAAAGTACAAGTCATAAACAAAAGAAAGACATTCACTCCATGTGCAAAAAATGTCGTGTTGAAGGATAACAATGGACTTGTTCCGCGACTCCTCTCGCGGTCCATTCCAGGTCGCCACAGGTCGCCGCTATGACGTCAGAGCAGTGTCCAAGGAGACCCGAGAGACAAGTCACCTTCAGTCGGAAAAGACGATGAATTTGAAAGCCACTTGGCGCTGGCATTTCCGCTAGGCTGCCCCACCTGGCTGCTTATCGATCGCTTTTTTTTTTTTTTTTAACTACTTCTGTCTCAATATTTCATCATCTTCTCTCAGTCTATTTCTATTTCCATTTTTCTTCTCTCGGTATATCTCATTCTACATTATTCATCGCTTTTATTTCTATCTATATTTTCTGCAGTCCTCTCTCTCCTTCCTTTTTTCTCCCTTTCTCCCCCTCACATTCTCTCTCTCTCTCTCTCTCTTCCTTCCTCTCTATCTATATATAAGAGTATCTATCTATCTATAAGTATATCTTTTTGATCTATCTTTCTCACTAAGTCTCACTACCTGTCTGTCTTAGGTCACCTGCCCTGCAAATCTTGGTCAATCGAGGTCAAACTTCCTCGAACTGTAAGTCATACGAGTTCAAGGAAGGTACTTTCGAAGTCTAGGAAGGAGGAAGAAAGAATTTTAGGAAATGTAAGAGAAAAAATGAGGGGAAAGAAAAAGGGGTATAGATCAAGGAAAGATAGTGGATCCTTAGAGCTCTTCCCGAAAATGAGCTACAGGAAATATACCATACTATTTTTCTAAATTATTGCAAAATTAATATATGATTTTTTTTCTGAAAGGGACGGAGGGAAGATGTAGGGGATGGTGAGGGAAGGAGAGGGGATGGCAGGAAAAGAGAGAGAAAGAGGAAGAGAGCGAGAGGGGGAGGGGGAGGGGAGAAAGAGAAAGAGAGAGGAAGAGAGGGAGAGAGAGAGAAGAAAGAAAGACAGACAGACAGACAGAGAGGAAAAAGACAGAGAGAGAGACAGAGAGAAAGGGATCAGACACAAATTGCAAACAAATGAAGGGAAAGGGAAAATATGATTACGAAAGATATAAAGAGAATAATCGTAACGGAGAAGGAAAATAAGAAAGAAGATACAAAGAAAAAAAACGTTATTCAGGAAGAGTTCATAAAAATGAAAAGAAAAATAAAGCCAGTAAGCTAGCCGAAAAAAATAGAAAGAAATGAGAAAAAAAAGGGAGAAACGAAGAAAAGAAAAAAAAAATTGTTTAATCTTTCTTCCTATGTGAATATCTATCAATCGTTAATCTATCTATATATATATTTTTTCTTTAATCAAAAGAATCCCTCAATCTAGTACTGCACTCATCCCACCTGCTTCTCGTATGACTCATAAAACTGCAAGAATCAAGCTGCGAAACTAGACGGGACAAGCGTGCAATTGCATCATGCTGCATAAGGAAGCGGGGAAAGAGGGAGGGGTAGGGGGGGGGGAAGAAGGGGAGAGAGGTAGGGGAGAGAAGGGGGAGGGGAGACGATGTGTGGAGGCAAGAGAGGGAGGTTGGTAAGCGGGGAGGTGGGGGGAGACAGGTAGGCTGGGGAGGGAGATGGGGAGGGGGGGAGGGAGGTAGGAGGGGTAGGGAGTTGCACTGCCCGAGAGCACGCTGGAAAAGGCAGGTTTACCTCACTTTCCTTCCAAAGGGTTCATGGCCGCCGGTCACTAGGAAGGCGAGGAGCAAGCATGTAGATTAGGGCAGGCGAGGGGGGGGGGGGGGGGAAGGCTTCTGGAACACGTGGAGTTTATACTTTCTTTCTTTCTCTCTCTCTCTCTCTCTCTCTCTCTCTCTCTCTCTCTCTCTCTCTCGCTCTCTCTCTCTCTTACACATACATACACACACATACATACATACACACACACGCACACACATAGAGACTTTATGTGTGCACAGAAAGAGAGAAAGAGCAAAACTGGATCTTTTTGTTTCTAAGTCAAGTATCAAGATAACTGAAAATTTGTACGTGTCTTGAAATTCCTTGACCGCAGAACTCTCGAGGGCATACCACTCCTTGATTTTCCTTGAAGTATCCTCATTGGCATTGCTGTTGTGATGATAATGTTGATATGGGTTATTAACCTTATTAAGAAACCCTTGATCATTATCATCATTGTCTTCAATATTCTTATCATGATCTTTGTGTAAATATCACTCTTTACAATGTGCTATACATTATAAGGCATTATTTTTCGTGTTATTTAGTCTCATAATTTCAGTTCCACTAAAGCGAAAATCTATGTATACAGGATATGCTATATGTATCAGCGGATCTCTATTTATAAAAACACAAAGTGCAGGGAATCATCTCGCGTCTCTGTTAATAATAGACATTGCTCATCACAGTCATCATGATTTAGCAGACAATGTCATCGTCATCAGTAAAATTGATGTTACGAGGACAAGATGTGGCTTATTAGTGAGCATCTAAGGCTGTGTCGTTACCTTCATCAAGACAATCTAAAGTTAATAATACAAGGATGCATATAATCAGAATGCAAGGATACTTGCTGTCTGCCTCCTCATTAGTCAATGTGCATGTGAGCTCATGTGTTTATTTGCAAAAGGTTTTCATTTCCACACATATACAAACATGTGTGCGTGTGTGTGTATATATATATATATATATATATATATATATATATATATATATATATATATATATATATATATATATATATATATATACATACATATATATATATGTATATATATATATTTATCTATTTATATATATATATATAGATATATATATATATATATATATATACATATATATATGCACACACACACACACACACACACACACACACACACACACACACACACACACACATATATATATATATAATATATATATATATATATATATATATATATATATATTATATATGGTGTGTGTGTGTTGTGGTGTGTGTGTGTGTGTGTGTGTGTGTATGTGTGTGTGTGTGTGTGTGTGTGCATACATATATGTATACATATATTTATATATATGTACACACACACACACACACACACACACACACACACAAACACACATATACATATATATATATATATATATATATATATATATATATATATATATATATATATATATATATATATATATATATATATATACACATACATACAAATATGCATATACACCTCCGGACTTCCACTTTTTATAGATATATAGATAAATAGGTAGATAGGCAGAGCAAAAGAGACACACATAGAGAAAGAGAAAGGGGGAGAGAGAGAGAGAGAGAGAGAGAGAGAGAGAGAGAGAGAGAGAGAGAGAGAGAGAGAGAGAGAGAGAGAGAGAGAGAGAGAGAGAGAGAGGAGAAAGAGAAGGACAGAATAGAGAGAGAGAGAGAGAGAGAGAGAGAGAGAGAGAGAGAGAGGGGGGGGGGAGAGGAGAAAGAGAAGGACAGAATAGAGAGAGAGAGAGAGAGAGAAGGACAGAATAGAGAGAGAGGAGATAGAGAAGACAGAATAGAGAGAGAGAGAGAGAAAGAGAAGGACAGAATAGAGAGAGAGAGAGAGAGAAAGAGAAGGACAGAATAGAGAGAGAGAGAGAGAGAGAGAGAGAGAAAGAGAAGGACAGAATAGAGAGAGAGAGAGAGAAAGAGAAGGACAGAATAGAGAGAGGGAGAGGGCGGGGGAGAGAAAGAGAGAGAGAGAGAGAGAGAGAGAGAGAGAGAGAGAGAGAGAGAGAGAGAGAGATAAAGTCAGAATAGAGA
>NW_028234418.1:25919039-25926539 GCF_977035675.1 Penaeus japonicus
TTGGCCTTTAACATTGAATTGTTAAATCCATTTCTTTGATAATCTGCATTTTTTTAAAGTCAAATTTTCTATTTTTTGTTAATCTATTCTATTTTCGTTTCCCCTCCTTATTCGTTATTCTTTTCTTATTTCTATGACTTTTTTTCCTTTTCTTTGATTTAACCATCTTTAATATTGATCTTTCAATAATTTTCTATCTTCATTTTTCACTGTTTCTCTTTTTGCCTTGGAGTGCCGTTTCTTGGCTTTCCATTTTTAATACTGCTTAATGATAATAACAATAATAATGATAATATTAATGAAAAAAAATAATCATATTAGGTATAGTAATGATGATGACAATGATAATGATGATGATGATGAGGAGGATGAGGATGAAGATGATGATATTGATAATGATAATGAAATAATACTAACAATATATATATATATATATATATATATATATATATATATATATATATATAATTATGATAATAATAACAATAATGGTCAAAATGAGTAGGCGTGTTAATACAGTGATTCAGCATACATCAACAATAATTACGATAATGATACCAACTGTAAGGAGGATCGCATTACCAATACTAGTAAAAACATTCCAGCTTATTTCCTCCACTTCTGATTTACTCGCAATGTTATTCGACTCCTTTCTACCTAATGGATACTACTATGATCACATTTCAACTAATGCTGCTTTGGTATTGTCTCGAAACTGAAATTATAGAATAGTTCTATTATCTACAATCACATAACCATTACAACTACATTACAATTACATCGGATATCAGTTACAATTATAGTTATTAAGAAAAAAAAAAAACACAAAAAAACTGTAATCATCACTACAGTCCCATAGTACCATTTCCATTAACAAACAAACAGAACCAGTTACGACTTTCATAAAACAAAAGCTATAGAAACGAAACATATTGATGATAATGACTCTTAAGTGACAAGAGAAACTAACTCATTTCCTCACTTTCAGTTAGACTCTCGCTGGAAATTATATGTTCTCGCCTTATGATATGTGGCTTCCTTCCTTTATACAAAAGGGGGGGTGGGGGGGGAGATAGGGAAGAGGATGGGGTGGGAAGATAGGGATGAGGGTGGGGTGGGAAGATAGGGAAGAGGGTGGGGTGGGAAGATGATATTGGGAAGGGGCGGTGGGCGTATCACACGGTTCAAAGGCTAACGACTTATGTGGTCTATGGTGGGAGATTAGCGACTGTGATATACTGTAGTGTACAGATATTATATGGGCCGTGATGGAAGTAATAATGACGATGATAATGGCGATAATAATAATGATAATAATAGTGATAATGAATGTAATGATAATAATAATGATGATAAGGGCATTGATAATATTAAATATGATAATGATGATAATAAAGATGATGATAATAGGACTATAATGATGGTTATGATAATAATGATAATAACAATAATGATAACATCATTGATGAAAATAACAATAATAATAGTAATAAAGATAATAATGATGATAATATTAATAATATCTATAATTATAATAATGATAATGACAATGGTAAAGATAATAGCAATAATATTGATGATGATGATGGTGATAATGATGATGATGATGATGATGATGATAATGATAATAATGATAATAAATCAATGAAACAGAACCACAAGAAAGGAAGTGCAAAATTCTTGAAATTGCATAATCTTTTTCTTCTGACTGTCCACTGCCTCTTGGTACCTTTGTCGTATTCAATTCCACTTAAATTTTGATAGAACCCCTAATGGTGATCTTCAATAACAAATCAAAATAGTATGAGTTAAATCATAAGATAAAACCGTATCAAATGTCAATATAACGGAATCAAAAGAGCTATTCAAGCGAACGAGTAAAAATTATCCTAATGATTTAGTAGACAACATGGAGCTCTTACGATTAGCGGTAAACAACTATGTAATTACTCTGCATTCTTTCTTACTTAATCGGAGCAGGCAAGAGTAAGTGGATCTATTTGGTGAACAGAAAAGTTGCAAGTAAATACCGTAGCCTAATATAGTAGATTTAGACTTTCCACTGTCAAGATGTGAACTGTCAGAAATCGGATCGAGGAGTGAATGTCTTGAATGTATGAAGAGCCCCCCCCCCCCCCCCGTGCCACTGATAATTAGAAAATAAGATATAAGAAGAGAAAAAGCGAGAATTTCATCAAGAGGAGAGAATTTCTTTTTTTCATAATTGCTGTGCAAGAGCAAAATTTTCTTCAAAAAAGGATATTTTTATATTGAAAATACACTTTCCTATCTTAAGTATGTCAACAAGATTTTTTTCCCTTTACGAATCAGAAACTTGAAAGAGAAATTAGAGCAGATAAATAGTCTAGTTTTTAGAAAATAATGATATTTACAAGCCGAAGATTATAAAGTTATCTTGTATTGGTCGTTCAAAATCGTTATCATACTTTTTCATTGTATTTTATTTCATAATTTCCCTCATCTCGGAAACCATGGCCATTTGGGGTTATGACTTACAGAAACGGAAAGGAAGAAACTAGCTTTCAAAGCTTATATATATATATATATATATATATATATATATATATATATATATATATATATATATATATATATATATTTATATATGCACACACACACACACACACACACACATGAGTGAATGTGTGTGTTTGTGTGTGCGTGTGTGTGTGTGTGTGACTCTCTATTTCCACATCTCCCCCTGACAAGTACTAATTATTATTGAAAGCCTCGAACGGGTTTCCCTCTGCTCTTTCACGGGCATTCTTATAATTTCCAGTAACATTTAAGTCGCCGAATATTGAGAGCAGATATCTAGTACATGAATTAATGGGCGTTCATGAACTCCTTTTAGAGTTCTTATTCTTCTATTTATCTATGCATCAGTTTCTTGATATGTGTCTAATTCATCTGTCGCCAGAGATGATCCCTCAAGACTGTGATAATGAATACTTGTCTACCAAAACCACGGTTCGTTGGCCAAATCCCTTGGCTCTGAGACTGCAAAGCCCTTTGATTGATCCCGCTATATGGAAACTCTGGAAATAAATGGTGCAAAATTACTTATGGAAGATTTATTAAATTTAGTTCAGAATAGATCTCTGAGGCAGACGCTATCCCCTCTTAGGATCTATTTGGATATTGGCTGTCTTGGTCTGAACTTCTTTGACCTGCCCTGGCTTCCATTCTTCCGTTTTCGTATGACCTGACATGATATCCTCTGGATTAGTCACAGCATCCACGACACAGGTTGACATTTTCATACGACTTCTCCCGGCATTGCCTACCTTTCTGCAAGATCTCATGGCCTAATCTTGCAATCTCTGAACTTGAATAGGACTTTTCCTGGCTTGGTCTGACCTTGCCTCGCAATCTTGGACTTGGCCAGTTCCTTGCCTTCCATGACCTCGCCTCACACTGTATGACTTGATCTAGCTTCCCGTGACTTAACATGGTACCCTTGACTGTTCTTCGAACCTGACTCAAGACCTAGTCTGACATTTACCGGCCTTTCTCCTAGCTTTCATGACCTGATCTGACATTCTCTGGCTTGGCCTCAGTGTCCATGATTTTTTTTCAGGCTTTCTTCACCTGCTCTATCATACCCTGACCTAGACTTGCACACAGACATGTCTTGACCGCAATCATTTTCCTTTTTCCAGATCCTTGACCAGCGACCTTATAATTGTTGACATTGTTCTAGGTTAAGAGGAGTTATGTCTGGTCGATGTTGATTATTGAATATATATACTATTCCTCAAAGGTTTTTTAGGATATTTTTGGGCACGAAAGATAAGGACACAAAAGATAGGACACATAGAAGAAGGAACTGAGAAAAAAAAGATACGAAAGGTCAGAGAAAAAGATAGAATGGGAAGCAAAAACATAATAAACAAAACTAAATTTGATTAAAATAAATTATGAGCATAAGGGGAAGAGGGAAAAAAGAGTTTGCAACATTCAGCACATGAAACTCGTATAAATATTACCATCAATAACTTGAACTCTGCAATTGCCCTATCAGATCCAGATTATCATTTTTTTAGCTCCGTTTCCAAGAAATCCAAAGCAAACCTCGTCACTCTCACTCGCCACTGTTCCTTCCTCGCGAGATCTGTGGAGCGAAACTTTCTCTTTCTCTTCTCCGTTCTTATCTATTCTCGATTTCAAACCTTTCAACTTCTTTAAGCAAAGTGATTTCGTTTTTCAGTGATTGAGTTTTGCATTTTCTATATTTTTTGTGGTATTTTTTGGCAATTTCATATTTTTTGTTGCTAATGATATCCCGTTCTCTCCCCCCCCCCCTCTCTCTCTCTCTCTCTCTCTCTCTCTTGACAAATTTTCCCCATCTATCAAATCCCATAATCTCTTATCAAGCCTTTTTTGACCCTTAAGAAGGCTGACTAAGCCTCCCCATCCCTTATGAAGCCTCCTTCCCCAACCCTTGCTAAACCTCAACACCCACCAAATTTCCCCAGGCCTACCCGAGCCCGACCAGACACCCAAACACCCACCCAACCACTCACCCATCTTCCCAACCTTACCCACCACCATTACACCAACCCACCTTAATAATCACCAAGCCCTACAAGTCCCCATCCTCATCCCCCTCCCTCACCCCCTCTCCCCTCCCTCAAGCCCCGCAAGCTCCATCAAGTCCAGCTCACGAGAATGACGAAGCCAAAGTGAGCCATTCCGGCGCGGAGGTCGTCTTTGGGTGGCCGAAGTCGTGGCCCGAGTGTCAAGGCTGCTCGACCTTCATCTCGGGGAAGGTCGGGTTTTGGGGGAGAACGTCTCCTCGTGGCCGCATCCGGGGTCAGAGTAATAGGGTAGGTTATGATAAAGAAGGAGGAGGAGGAGGAGGAGGAGAGAAAGAGAGAGAGAGAGAGAGAGAGAGAGAGAGAGAGAGAGAGAGAGAGAGAGAGAGAGAGAGAGAGAGAGAGAGAGAAGAAAGAAAGAAAATAAATAAATAAAGGAGAAAGGGAGGTTTTGCGAGGAAGGATGAGAGATCGAGAGAAGATGGTAGATGGAAAAGGAGAGAGGGTAGAGGAAAGGAAAGAGAGGGTGGATGGAGGAGATAGCGAGAGAAGATGATAGAAGGAGATGGAAGAAGGGAGAGAAAACATAATAGGAAGAGAGGGTGAGAAGAAGGAGAGAGTAGGATAAAGGGAAAAGGCGAGATACAATGGTAGTGGAGACAGGAGAAAATGGAGAGAGCAAGGGAAAAAAAGATAAGGAGAAGAGAAGAAAATAATGAAAGTTAAGACGGTATGAAGGAGTGAGTGACGATGGTAGTAGGAGAAAGAAGGAGCGAGAGAGGGAAAGGTAAGGGGACTGAAGGCAAAGGAGAAAGGGAAGGATTAAGGAAATTGAGAGGGGATCGAAGGAAGAAAAGAAAAGGCGAGAAGAGGGGAGAAAAAGAGAGAGAGAGAGAATGATAGGGTGAGTGAGTAAGAGAGATAGAAGGGGGAAGGGAGTTAGAAAAGAAGGGAGACAGGTTAGGAATGAAGGGAAGGAAATGGAAAAAAGAAGAATGAGTGAGATGGAGAGAGAGGAAAATGAAATAGAAGAAATAATAGAGAGAAAACGCAGGAGATTCGGAAAGAGAGCTGTAAGGGGAACATTGGAGAGAAACGTCAAAGGGATCACGACAGGTGTATTTGGGAAGAACGGGCGGGGAGAAGAGGGCAAAGGGAGTATCGTAGGAGGTGGAGGTTGGGTGAGGGTTGGGGAGGGAGGGAGAGACGAGGGAGAAGAGAGTATGGTAGGCGGAGGAGGGAAGAAGTGAGGGGTTTCGGGATCATCTTCTTGTGGCCGCATCCGGGTTCGGAATGGGCGTAAAAATGGATTAAAAGGGGAAGAGGGAGAGGGAGAGAGGAGAGCGAGGATAGAGATAGATAGGTAGAGAGGGAGAGAGAGAGAGAGAGGGATAGTGAGAGAGAGAGAGAGTGAGAGAGAGAGACTCACAACTCCCCATTGCGCTTCATATAACTCATTCTTTCTTTTAATGTATCTCACTCCATTTTTCCAATTTGCTTTTAAGGTTAATTTTTTATTTGATCTCCCACCTTATGGCTCGCACGCTAATTGGCGAGGCTTGTAAAACATGTGAATGAATGATGATAGTGAGTCTCTTGTAACTTTTGCTCATAATACACATGTGTTAAAAAGTCTCCGCATGCAATTTTTTGTGTTGTGTGTGTGTGTGGTGTGTTTGTGTGTGTGTGTGTGTGTGTGTGTGTGTGTGTGTGTGTGTGTGTGTGTGTGTGTGTGTGTGTGTGTGTGTGTGTGTGTGTGTGTGTGTGTGTGTGTGTGTGTGTGTGTGTTTGTGTGTGTGTGTGTGTGTGTGTGTGTGTGTGTGTAAGTGTGTGTCCGTGTGTGTGTCTGTGTGTGCGTGTGTTTAAGTGTGTATCTGTGCTGATGTGTGTGTGTGTGTGTGTGTTTATGTGTATGCGTGTGTACGTGTCTTTATCTATATGTGTGTACCCGTGTTTATGTGCGTCTACATGTGTTAGTCTGTCATAAGGTGTGCACAAGTCTGCTTTACTAACGCAAGTGTCTGAATATGCGTTTTACTAACACAAGTATGCATCCGTGAACGTTCCTGTTCTTGTGTCTCAGCGTGTAGATAAGAACTCAAGCACGTCTCTCCTTCTCCGTGTCCCTCCCTCCATTTCCTCTGTGCTCTTCCCTCCCTCCATTTCTTTTGTGTTCTTCCCTCCCTCCATTTCCTCTGTGCTCTTCCCTCCCTCCATTTCCTCTGTGCTCTTCCCTCCCTCCATTTCCTCTGTGCTCTTCCCTCCCTCCATTTCCTCTGTGCTCTTCCTTCCCTCCATTTCCTCTGTGCTCTTCCCTCCCTCCATTTCCTCTGTGCTCTTCCCTCCCTCCATTTCCTCTGTGCTCTTCCCTCCCTCCTTTTCTTCTGTGCTCTTCCCTCCCTCCATTTCTTTTGTGTTCTTCCCTCCCTCCTTTTCCTCTGTGCTCTTCCCTCCCTCCATTTCTTTTGTGTTCTTCCCTCCCTCCTTTTCCTCTGTGCTCTTCCCTCCCTCCATTTCCTCTGTGCTCTTCCCTCCCTCCATTTCTTTTGTGTTCTTCCCTCCCTCCATTTCCTCTGTGCTCTTCCTTCCCTCCATTTCCTCTGTGCTCTTCCCTCCCTCCTTTTCCTCTGTGCTCTTCCCTCCCTCCTTTTCCTTTGTGTTCTTCCCTCCCTCCATTTCCTCTGTGCTCTTCCCTCCCTCCATTTCCTCTGTGCTCTTCCCTCCCTCCATTTCCTCTGTGCTCTTCCCTCCCTCCATTTCCTCTGTGCTCTTCCCTCCCTCCATTTCCTCTGTGCTCTTCCCTCCCTCCATTTCCTCTGTGCTCTTCCCTCCCTCCATTTCCTCTGTGCTCTTCCCTCCCTCCATTTCCTCTGTGTTCTTCCTTCCCTCCATTTCCTCTGTGCTCTTCCCTCCCTCCATTTCCTCTGTGCTCTTCCCTCCC
>NW_028234418.1:25951539-25956539 GCF_977035675.1 Penaeus japonicus
CATGACGACCAACATTGTCATCATTACTTCCATTCCAATTACTTCTCTTTGCAACAGACGATGCATTATGGAGATGACCTTGCCGATTTTACTTGCTTACCATAAAAAACGGAGACCCATAACAAAGGACTTTTAATAACAATGGAGAATATCTCTTAACAATAACAAGCGCAATATGCATAAATTGGATCCTTATTTTCATTTTGTTTTGTTATGTATCTTATGATCAAGTCGGCATGTAGTTTTTTTTCTTTCTTCCTTTCTTTCTTTCTTTATCTGTAATTAATTAATTAGAGAGAAGGAGAGGGAAAGTGAGAAACAGAGAGATAGATAGGTAAATGATAGATAGACATATAGGATAGATAGATTGACATATAGATAGATAGACAGACAGAGAGAGAGGAAATGAGAGAGCAAGAGAGAGAGAGAGAGAGAGAGAGAGAGAGAGAGAGAGAGAGAGAGAGAGAGAGAGAGAGAGAGAGAGAGAGAGAGAGAGAGAGAGAGAGAGAGAGAGAGAGAGACACAGAGACGCAGAAAGAGAAATAATGAAATAAAATAGGAAATAAAAAGAATGAGCAAAAATAATAATAATAATAATAATAATAATAATAATAATAATAATAATAATAATGATAATAAAAAAGAGAGAGAGAAAGAACAAAAAAGAAATGAAATAACAAATAAAGATTCAGACATTCTCATCACCCCATTAACTTTTCCATCACGACTCCTGCAGGAAATTCCCACCGCCCTCCCTTCGCCTTTGCTTCCACTTTTTCATATCCCTTCCACCATCTCCACCCTTTTTTTTTTCATTAACACGCATCTCCTTTCGAGCCAAATATAGCAACAAGGATATAGCGTAAGGATCGTAGCAGGAGGTTTAGTAGCTCCGACCGGATGTGCTATTTGAACGCAGAAGTGGGTTTCCTGTTGAACTTTGGTGTCCTTTTTTTTAGGGGGGGGATGGGGGGGGTTGCTCGTGAAGGTTATTAGAGGGGGGGAAGGGGAGGGAGGGGTCGTAGTTTTAGTTTTGCGGTCTTCGTTTTTTTTTTTTTGTATTCCTTTCTTGTTCTTTGTTTGTTTGTTTGTTTGTTTGTTTTCACGTTTCTCATACTTCGTCTTTTAATTGTTGCTGTTTTTCGTTTTTCCTCCTTTTTTTTTCTTCTCGCTCCTTCCTTTTCCTTCTTCCTAAAGGAAATCCTAGGGGCTCCAGGAGTCTGTTTTCTATTGTATGGGAAGGATAGAGGCTCTATGTTTTTCATTCTCATTTCTCCTCTTCTTCATTAAATTTGATTTGATTTGATTTAAGAAAATGTGAAGAGGGGGAGGAGGAAGGAGAAGAGGAAAAGACACTCAAGGAGTTTGATTTTATTTTGTTATTTTATTGTTATATACCTTCTTGTTTATCTTCTTAGTGATTAAAAGATTGATTGATTGATTGGCTGGTTGATTTGATTGTTTAATTATCTAATTATTTAGGTTTTTGTTTACTTGTCCAAGTCCATAATTTATTTTAATTTGTTTATTTGCACTGCTTCGCCCTTTTTTCTCGTTATATTTCTTTATTTGCTGGCTGATGGTATTTCGTTTTATTGATATTGTTGTTGTTTTCATTATTTTATTGTCCTTATTGTTATCATCACTATCTTTATCATTATAATTATCATTAGCATCGTTATTATTAAAATGGTTATCATGATCATTATTATAATTATAATTAATGTTGTTGTTATTGTTGCTTTCATTATTATCATTGTCATTATTATCATGTGTTATCATCATCATTGTTATTGTCATTATTATCGTTATTATTATCATGATCCTTTTTAGTAGCATTGTTATAGTTGTTATCATTATTTCTATTATCATTATTCTTGCTATCATCATTATTATTGTCATTACTATCATTATTATCATCATCACTATTATCACTGTCATCACTGTTACTGATATTGTTATTATCAATATCACTATCATTATTATCATTATTATTCTTATCATCCTTTATTCCCATCATCCTCTTCCTTATAATCAATATTAGTATTATATCATTGTTGATGTTCCTCCTGCAATTATCATAATGGCATTATCACTATTATGATTATAATAATCTTTATCTAGAAAGCCGAAAATTCTTTAACGATAATTCACACACTACCATCCCTCTGCCTCCTTAGAAGCAGTTCTTTCACCTTTCCTGGAAGCCTTGCTCAACCTCGAACCGGAGAGAAAGAGAGAGAGAGTGAGTGAGTGAGTGAGTGAGTGAGTGAGTGAGTGAGTGAGTGAGTGAGTGAGTGAGTGAGTGAGTGAGAGAGAGAGAGAGAGAGAGAGAGAGAGAGAGAGAGAGAGAGAGAGAGAGAGAGAGAGAGAGAGAGAGAGAGAGAGAGAGAGAGAGAGAGAGAGAGAGAGAGAGAGAGAGAGAGAGAGAGAGAGAGAGAGAGAGAGAGAGAGAGAGAGAGAGAGAGAAAGAAAGAGAGAGAGATCCGACCTGTTACTTGAACTGGAAGGGAGTGGCGGCCTGTCGCGGAAATGCCGCCGACACCCAGTCATACGAGGGGAAAAAAGGGGAAAGAGAGATAGCGACAGAACGGGAGACGAGAAGAAGAAGGATAAAAAGAAAGGGAAATATCGAATAAAGACGTATAAATGACACAGGGAAGAAGACGAAGAAGGGTAAAAAGAACGGGAAAAGAAAGAAGAAAAAAGTAGTAAAGATGAATAGGAAAAGAAAAGGATGATAGAAAAGCAAGAATGTCAAGAACGGAAATAGAGAGAGAGGAAAAAAGAAACAAAATAAAGAAGAAAATGAGACTGATAACAGAAGTGATGAAAAAAAGCATTCCCTTCCAGGAAGCCTCCGTTAATGACCTTTACGAATGCAAATGTGACCTGAAATTCGTGCCCCGGGGATGGGCGAAAAGGGAGGGGGGAGGAGGGGAGGGGGGAAGGGCGAGGGAGCGGAAGGAAATGAAGGTAGACAGGAAGGGGGAGAAGGAAAGACGGAGGAGAGGAAAAAATGCAAGAGGGAGGAAAAGAAGGGTTAAGGGAGAAGGATTAGAAGGTAAACAGAGAGGGAGAAAGAAGGAAGGGAGAAAGGGAAGAAGAAGGAAGTGAGAAAAAAAAAGAAAAGTGAGAAGAAGGGAAGGGAGATGAAGGAGAAGAGATAGAAGGTGTAGAGGAACAGAGTGGAGGAGAAAGGGGAGCAAGAGGGGCGGGGGAGGGGGATGGAGAGGGGAATAACGGAGAGATGGAAGGAGGGGAGAGGGAGGGGTGGGGATAAATAAACAGGGAGTAGGGTGAGGGAGCCGGGGATGAGGAGAGGAGGAGTGAAGGGTGGCGTGAAGAGCAACTTTTTTTATCATAATTATTGTCATGCATGATTAGCGAGTTAATCGTGAGGTTAATTAGCCTCCGTTGCCGACTTAATGAGGCGTGAAAGTAGATTCATCATAGTTCATAATAGGTAAAGGAGGTTTGAGTAATTAGATGTTAGACGTGATAATGATAACAAAAAAATCAATCAAAGCTGATAGCTAGTCTTTATTGATAGTTATGATTGTTACGAGATGAGATTATCGTAAAATTGTTGATGGCTATATCAGTAATAATTTTTCCATTGACGGAAATCTTTATTGATTAATTGATATCCTGCTTTTAAAGAACGAGAAGAAAAGGAAAGGGAATTGCAGAAAAAAATAATAATATGTAGATGAATGAACATGAAGAAGAAAGTGGGAAAGAAGAAAAAAGAGGAGAACATGAAGGATGTGATGAATCAGGAACAGGAGACGATTAACGAGAAGAAAATGATGATAAAAGGAAAGAATGACGGCAATAAAAAAATAGAAGAAATTTGATAAGAAGAGGAGGTGGTGAAGGAGGAAATAGAAATAAAAGAAGAAAAAATGTGGAAGAAGAAATAGGAAGAGAAAAAGAAGAATTAGAAAAAGAAGAATAAGGAGGAGAAGGAGAAAAACTTGAAGAAGAAGAATCAGGAGAAGAAAATGATGAAGAATAATAATTAGGAAGAGAAGAAGAATCAGAAAGAAGAAAAATAAAGAAAGAAGTAAGAAGGAAAAGAAGAACAATTAGGGAAAGACGGAGAAGAAAAAAAAAAGAGGAGGGAGTAGATAAAAGAAGGGAAAAGAAGATTAAGAAAGATAAGAAGAGGGAGATAATCGTAGAAAAAGATATGTTATTGGATTCCTCGAATTCAGCCAATCAATTAACACAGGTCTTCACGGGTAGAAAAATGAAGTTGTGGTCTGTGGTTTTAACTTGTTACCACATATGCTATTATGATAATTGATTTTCTTTCCTACTTGTTTTCTGCCTTTTTTCATCGGTGCAAAAGTTCATGGAAGTGATTTCTGGAGTTAATGTTCCCTAAGATTTCGAAAAGATTTTTTTTTTTTTTTTTCACATGCGTTTTTTTCCGAAAGGTATAGAAACATGCAGTACTCGCTCTGGCTGGAGATATTTGTATAACTAATTAAAAAATATTTGTCTATTTTCTTTCTTCTCTCTCTGTTCCGGCGCGATTCTCCGTTTTCAGTATTTTTTGCTTCCTTCCTATTATTTTATTCTTCTTTCCTCTTTCTTCATCGTTTTCTTCTTCTGCGACCTCTTCTTTTTTCATTCTTTCTTTTTTTTCTTCTAACTTCTTTTTCTTCTATTTCTCCTTCCTCTATTTCATCTTTGGCTTCTTATTAACATTATCATTCACCCTCTCTCTATCTACTATCTACCTCTCTCTCTCTCTCTCTCTATCTATCTATCTATCTATCCATCTATCTATCTATCTCTCTTTCTTTCTCTCTCTCTCTCTCTCTCTCTCTCTCTCTCTCTCTCTCTCTCTCTCTCTCTCTCTCTCTCTCTCTCTCTTTCTCTTTCCCAAAAGAATCGAAAACAGATTCTTTCCCTTGGTTTGGCTAATCATGACCTGCCCAAGACAGAGCTACATGCGGGAGAGAGCCGTTGTCTCACAGCACGAGTGA
>NW_028234418.1:25981539-25991539 GCF_977035675.1 Penaeus japonicus
TACACAGATATAATTACAGATATACATAAAGAGCTAAGGGTAGACTAACATGTAAGCAAAAATACAGACAGCTTCAGTGTAGGTAGCAAATAGATACAACGAGGCAGATATGTAAACACAAACACAAACATGACTAGAGGCAGACAGGTAATAAGTACAAACACGACACATAGATTTTGGCGAAAACGCATATAGATAGACACAGATGCTTATATAAATAAATATTGATGAATATAGATACAGATACGTAGATACATAAATATTGATGAATACAGACACAGATACGTAGATACATAAATATTGATGAAGACAGATACAGATACGTAGATACATAAATATTGATGGATACAGACACAGATACATTGAAACATAAATACTGCTGAATATAGACATACAATCCAGATGCGTAGAGGACCTGACACAATAACAATGGAGGAAGGTGACCCCTCAGGTCCGCACCCGTCATTGCCGGCCTGTGATTGGCACGTGTTTCAAGTCGGTCATGTTTTACCTCTAAGACACGGAGAGGGAGAGAGGAGGGGTGGGGAAGGGGAGGGGGTAGGGAAGGGGAGGGGGGAGGTCAGAAGGGGAATGGAGGAAGTGAAGGAGGGATGAGGAGGAGGAGGTGAGGGAGGGAAGAAGGCAAGTGGAGGATGGGGAAGGGGTGAGAGGAGTGAATGGAAACTGGGGAGTGTGGAGACTGGAGGACGTGGATCCGGGGGAGAGGAAATGAGGAATGAGGAATGAAGTAGGGCGGGGCGTTTGCAATTTTGCCGTTTGTCTTTTTGCCGTTGTTTTTGTTTTTGTTGCAATGTCTCGCTTTTAGCAATAGGTAAGAGGAGACGTTGCAGAGGGGGGGTGGAGGGGGTGGGGGGCAAACATCGAAAACCGGGGGTGGCAATAACAAAGTGCAAACAAGGGGGGGCAAAACGCCTGGCGTGAGGGGGGGGGATGCTAAAAGCAGGGTAGTATGCATAGAAAAAGGAAGATCCCTCTAATCCCAATAAAGTCAAGACTTTGGGGGTGGGGGGGGGGGGAGGAGGAGGGTGAGAGAAAAATGAGTGGTAGCGGGAGGACGAGAGACAGAGAAGGGGGAGGGGGGGGGGGCCTTCAGGCGTTGTGTGTGCTCTGACTTTTTGAGGGGGGTGAGGGGGGGGGGGTGGGTAGGGGTTGATATGAGAGGAGAGAGAGGGTGGCCCGTGGACGGGACAGAAAGACAACAGTCATGCAGGGGTTGCTTATCAGGGAGTGTCTGCGAGTAGCTCCAGGGAAGGAGAGACTCGAGAAACAGGTCAATAGACAGATAAAGAGAAGGGGGGAAGGAGGGATGAACAGGAAGGTGAATGAGTGGGAAAGGAGGAGGAGAAAGGGGGAAGACGTGGGGACTTGAGAGAGGACCAGAGGGAGGAGAGTCGGCGAAGGGAACGGAGGGGGGGGGGGTGGGTAGGGGCGCGTATGGAGGGAAGAGAAGGGTGGTGGGATGGGATAACTGGGGCCTGAGGAAGGGAAGATCAACAAAGATAAATAACAAACAAAAAGAAGAAAGAGGTGAAGGCGGGGGGGGGGGGCTGGGGGGGGGGGGAGAGCCCGCGGGGGAGAGAGAGAGAGAGAGAGAGAGAGACAGAGAGAGAGATAGAGAGAGAGAATAAGAAAGAGGAAGAGCGGCAGACAGACACAGAGAGAGCGCAAGAGAGAAAATGATAAACAACGCCAAACGAATTTCATGCACTGGTATACGTATTAATAAAAAGGCAGCGTCGATATTCCGGTTCCTGTCATGCTGTCACGCACTAGCGCATGGCAGGAAGGGGGTTGCTGTCATGGTTGCATCACACCATGGCAACATAACTCATATATATGTGTGTGTGTTTGTGTGTCTTTCTTTCTCTCTCTCTACCTATCTATCTATATCTGTATTTCTATCGATAAGTATATATACATATGTATTGTGTGTGTATACTTATACACACCCACACACACACACCTCACATATAATATATATATATAAATTCTATATATATATATATATCAATATTATATATATAATGAAATATATCAACATATATATACATATATATATATATATATATAATATATTATATATATATATATATGTATGCATATATAATATAGATATATATATATCTAAATATATATTTATAAATATATATTGATATATATATATGTATACATAATTATAATTTATATATATATATATCATATATATATATGCATATATATCTGTAATATATATATATATATATATATTATAGAATAATATTTATATATCATTATATATATGCATCTATATATGTATATATATATATATAATTATATATATATATATATATAATATATCTATACTATATATACATATACATATCATATTGATATATATATATATATATATATATATATATATAGTATATATATATGTATTGTATAATATATATATATATATATATATATATATAAAAATTATATATAATCTAAATATATATATATATCTGCATAAATATATATATAAAATATATAAATATATATATATATAATAATATATATATAAATATATATGTATATTTATTATAATATCTATATATATATATAAATAAATAAATTATATATATATATTCTATATAATATATATATATTATATATATTTGCATATATATATATATATATATATATATATATATATATATAAATTATATATAATATATTTATTATACATGTATATGTATATTATATATCACACAAACTCAGCACACACATCAAACACGACTCACTAAACACTCACTCACAAACACCTCACCCACACACACACTCTCTACACACACACACATCACTCACTCACTCACATCCACAGCACAAACACACTACACACACACACACACTCACACGACATGACAACCCACAACACACACACACACACAACACTCATCACACACACTCACTCTCGACACACCCACACACACACATACACCACCCCACTCACTCACACACACAACACACACTCACACACGTACACACACAGCACACCCACACACATACACGACACACTCACCACCACACACACACACCACACACACACACCCACACACACATATAATATACCACACACAACACACCACAACACATCACCACACACACACCATCACATCACATAGCACACACAGCCACCCACTCACACACACACACAGCACTCCACACACACACACACACACACACACACGACATCCACACACACAGCACACACACACAGGACACAAACACACCACACACAACACACCACACACCGACACAGCACACTACCACACACACAGCCTACACACACACACAGCCACATCTCGACACACGACACTCTCCCGACTAAACACGCCAAACATACACACCCACACACACGTCACACGACTCACAAACAACACGCACACAAAACACACGACACACGACACTCACACACCACTCTCACACGCACACACAACACCAGTATATATGTTATTCACAACACATCAACACACACAACCGCACCCCCAACACATACACCACGACCGACACGCAACACCTCACACACACACACACAAAACATACATACTTACCATACACAAAAATTCGGACACACTACACCACGACTCAATCAAACATACACACACACACACACACACACCACACAACCACACACGATATATATATATATATATTATATTATATAACACACACACACATACACACACACAACACACACACTACCACACTCACAGCCCAAACACACACACACACACAGACACCCACGCACACACTACACACACGCCACACACACACACACACTCACAGCACGACACACATACCTCTCTCACACCCACACCCACCCTGACACTACACACAACACACACACACACCCAACACACACACACACCACACTCAGTAGCAACACACACACACACACACACACACACACACAACACTCGACAGCACACACACCCACATCAGACATTCTCACACAACACACACACACACAACACACACACACACATCTACACACACACACCACACACACACACATACAGTACACCCACCCCCATACCCCACCGGAAAACAAACAAAATCTCACACTACACACTAACCATGACGATCTTCTCCCTCTCCACATCGTAGGAAACCAGGACATACAACACCCGCAACCGAATCACGTCACTCACCAATCCCACAAGACAAGAAGACCAACTATTTTAAGTATACAATGTAACACTCACTCTATAACCACTGAACCTAACACACACACAACACACGACACACACACACACTCTACACACACTCGCCACGACATAGCATACACACACACACACACACGACTCACACACACCACACCCCCACACACAACACACTCTCACACACCCACACAGCACACCACACACACACACACGACACACACCCCCCACATCTATATATATATATAGATCGATAGTATGATATAGATGTTATATTATAGTATAGATAGATAGATTATATATGAAGATATATAGAGATGAGATAGAATCTAGAGATTTATGAGAGATCGAGAGATTAATATATGATAGATCAGATATAGATATAGTTATGAGATATAGATATATAATAGTATTCCCAGAAACACACACATCCAGACACACATACCCCCCAGACTCACTGCCCCACAAACCGCACCAAGCCCCGCAGGAACCACGCGTACCGACCCATACGACCAATAATCTGAAAGAACCAGACCATCCTCCCCACCGCCCCGAAGTACAAAGCCTGCGTTTACGACGGAGTTCCAAAACCATCTTAGCGTGTTTACATCTTCTCCAAACATACCTTTCTTTTATAAAAACATATATATGTAACAGACTTAAAAGACACTAATCAATATATACTATCTATAAACAAAATATCTATACAACTCAATCTAACCACAATAAGAGAGTGAGAGATGGTAAGTGTCAGTGTGTGTGTGTTTGAGTCAGACCACCCCCACCCACACACACGCATCTCTCAAATTACACTCTATATCTATATATATATAATATAAAAAACAAAAATTATCAGTATATATAATCACTAAAAAACGAGTCTACAGAATATCTATCTCTACAAAATATTATAATTAAATTCACTCAAAATTCACAATCAATAACTAAACAAACCGTAACTATCACAAACGAAAAGCAAACCATCTAAAAAACACCTAAACATAAATGTAAATTTTTAAGCATATGCACATTTATGTCCCTGTTTAAATGAATACTCTCAAACAGATGAAGTCGGAAAAAATCCCCCATACAAAGGTGACAACGGAAGAAAACTCGGCAAAACATGTAACCTGGAACCACCATCTGCCGCCAACCACGCGCGTGCAAGGGAAATACCCTTTTTTTAATTATAATTACCCTCTGTCCATTGCGGTGAGGTACTTTCCCTTTCTTTAGGCCCCTCTACCCAAAGCCCGTTGGGTAGAGGGACATGAATAAAGGGTAGAGGGGGGAGGAGGGAAAGGGAAGAAGGAGAAGTAATAAAGGGGGGAGTGGGAGGATGAGGAGGAGGAGAAGAAGGAGGAAGAGGAGGGGGAGGAGGAGGAGGAGGAGGAGGAGGAGGAGGAGGAGGAGGAGGAGGAGGAGGAGGAGGAGGAGGAGGAGGAGGAGGAGAAGGAGCAAGGAGATAGTCGGAGTCGGAGTAGGATTGAGGAGTGCGGAGGAGGATTACGAGTAGGATGAAGAGAGGGAGGAGGAGTGGAGAAAGGAGGAGGAGGGAAGAAGAAGAGGATGAGAAGGAGATGATTAAGAGGAGAGGACAAGGAAAGGGGTTGGGGGGGGTGAGGTGGGGGGGTCCTGCTTGCTTCTCCGCTTCTGCGTCGTCTTCTTCGGCCTCTCCTTTGTGTAGTCTCTGCCGGTCCAGGTACCGTCCTCCCGCCTCCCCCCCCGCCTATTCCCACTGGTGCAGGTGGGTCGGGGGGCGGGGTCCTCGCCGGTCCCAGCGCTGCCCGTCCCGGTAGGACTGCGGATTAGTCGGGGCAGAATGGCCTTTACAGCTATACAGGCCGTATTACCCATAGGCAGGGACGGTCACATCCACGATCATGGATGACCGCCGCCTTGGGGACGAGGTGTGTGGCGAGCTCTTACGGTTATTCTGTACATTTATACTCTAACGTCTGGGAGAAAAATATAGGTGTAATATTCTATGAATAAATGCGAGGTTTCGGGGAAAGAGAACATATTCTTTTGTGGGTTTCAATGAATGTTAATTAAATCTCTATTGATTTCTAGACCACAAAAGGAATCCGGTTTTGTTAACGGGGCCGGACGCGATAGAACGCATAGCAATGCAACAGAAGTCGAGAATGAACCACATGAATAATTACATATGCATGGCATGCACTTTTACTTTACTCCAAGGAAACAAATAATTCAGCATGGCATGTACTCCTTACCACTCCCTTTCCCTTCTCCTTCTCTCTCTCCTTCCTTCCCTCACTCATTTCTCTCTTTTCTCTTTCCATTACCCTATTTTGCTCTTTCTCCCTTCTTGTCTCCCCGCCTCTTTCACCTTTGATCTCTCTCTCTCTCTCTCTCTCTCTCTCTCTCTCTCTCTCTCTCTCTCTCTCTTTGTCTCACGTCCTCTCGTCTCTCTATCCCTACTCGTCTCCTCGCTCTGTCCCCCACCGTCTCTCTTCACTCCCTCCTTCCCACTCCCTCCTCCGTCTCCTCGCTCCTCTCTCTCTTCCTACCCTCCCCTCTCCTTCTCCCTCTCTCTACTCTCCTTCCTCCCTCTCGTTCTCTCTCCTCTCTCTCTCCCCTCCCTCTTCTCTCCCCTCATCTCTCTCTCACCCCTCTCGGACCTCCCCCTCTCCACTCTCCTCTCATCCCGTCTCTTCCAACTCCTCCCTCTCTTCCGCCTCTCCGTCTCGGTCTCTCCCCTCTCCCTCTCTCCTCTCCTCTCTCTCAGTGCTCACTCTCCTCAGGCTCACGCCTCTGCTCTTCTCTCCTCCTCCTCTGCTCTCTCTCTCTCCTCACCTCTCCGTCTCTCCTCTCCTCCATTCCCTCCCTCTCTCATCTCTCTCCTCTCTCTAGGGGTCCCTCTCTCGGTCTCTCCCTCTCTCCACTCGCTCCTCTTCTCCTCCCATCCCTCTCTCTCCTTCCGTCTCCCTCCTCCCCGTCTGCTCTCCGCGCTCGTCTCGTCCTACTCTCTCTACTCCGTCTACTCCTCTCTCACTCCTCTCCGTCCTCCTCTCGGCTCTCTGCACTCTCCTCTCCCCTTCACCCCCTCTCTTGTCTCTCTCTCTCCTCTCCGCTCCACTCGTGTCTCTTTTTCTCTCCTCCGGACTCGTCCCTTCTCTACTCGTCTCGCCCCCTCCTTTCCTTCTTTTTCTTTTCTCTGTTGACCGTTCCTCTCTTCCTGCCTCACTCTCTGTGCTGCCTCCCTCAGTCCATCCTACCCCTCGCTCTCTCTCTGTCTCTTTTTCTCTCTCTCTCTATCTCTTTTTCTCCTCGTCCTCTCTCCTGTTCTCTCTCTCGTCGTTCTCTCTCTCTCATTTCTCTCCTCTCTCATTTCTCTCATCTCTCTCATCTCTCTCTCTCTCTCTCTCTCACTCTCTCTCTCCTCCTCTCTCTCGCTCTCTGACTCGCCTCTCTCTCTCATCTCCTCTCTCCTCCTCATACTCCTCTCTCTCTCTCTCTCTCTCTCTCTCTCTCTCTCTCTCTCTCTCTCTCTCTCTCTCTCTCTCTCTCTCTTCCTCTCACTCCCTCTCTCTCTCTCTCTCTTTTCATCACCCCACCTTCCTCCCTCCTTCACTCCCCCTCTCCCTCACACTACTGCAGATTTCCCTTCGCTAACACGGAACCAGCGCCCATTAGCCTTACGTCAGCAGCGACGGCTCATCTGACCCACATCGGCTTTACTATGTAGTTATGCGAGGATTGTTCAACGCTTTGCATCGGCAGCACTTTCCTGGGTTGTGGGTTGTGCTTGAATGGCTTTTTGTTGTTGTTTTGTCGACTTTATTTTGGTATATTGTTAATGTTATTTTCGTTATCAGTGTTAGGAGTAGTTGTGGTTGTTTGTAGTAGTTGTATCATTATTGCTGTCATTATCATTATTGTTATTATTACCATTGTTATCATTCTTATTATTATCATCATCATTTGCTGTCGTAGTGGTGGTTGTGGTAGTACTAGTAGTACCAGTTGTATAATTATTGTTATCATTATTATCATCATATTCATTATCATTACTATCATCATTATCAGTATCATTACTGAACTGCTGATCCTTTTTCTTTTCTTTTTTTTTTCTTTTGTTTCTTTCTTTTTGTAATATACTTTTGGTGGGGTGGATTTCCGGGTTATTGTCATCATTTGTCTTGTATATATCCTTGCGTTTCGATTGCAATGCTATCCTATTATCTCTGTTTCCGTCTTTGCGTCTCATCTCTCTCTCTATCTATCTATCTATCTACCTATCTTTCTATCAATCAATTAGTCAATCTATCTATCTATCTATCTATCTCTATCTATCTATCTATTATCTATATTTCTCTAACTCTTTAACTGTCTTTCTTCACGCTTCATCTCTCTCTCTCTCTCTCTCTCTCTCTCTCTCTCTCTCTCTCTCTCTCTCTCTCTCTCTCTCTCTCTCTCTCTCTCTCTCGGTCTGTCATATCTCTCTATTTCCCCTATATCTGTCATCCATATTTTCATTCAAACGGAAAAATACAGGAACAGATCTTGAAAAAAAAAAATCTTAACGCTCCAGGACTTGAAAAAAGGCCAGTCGTTTTATGCCGCCGTTGAGGACTTTAATGAGAAGTATAACATTTTAATGAAAAATTATACTCGTGTGCATCATGGTGTTCATGTGTAATATCTTGAAAGTGTGTGATAGAGTCTGTGTGAGTTTATGTGGCGCACTTGTAGTATTCTGTGTGTGTGCTTGCGTGGGTGTATCTGCGTCCATGAGTGCGCGTGCAATATCATTAGAATTAAGGTATTGTTGCATGACACCGGTTCCACGACAGATTGTGTGCCATTGGAGAGACAGGGAGATATAGATAGAGAGAGAAAGAGAGAGAGAGATGTGGTATTATTTAAGTGGAAGGATGAAAAATATGTATATATATTATATATATATATATAATTGTAATGTGTCTGGTATGATTGTGTTTGTAGTAAATGTATGTTATGTTACCATATATATATATATATATATAAATATATCTATATAAATATATATTATATTTATGTATATATATATTATATATATAATACATATATGTATATATTATATCCATATCTATTATATATATATATGTATATCATGTGCATATATATATATATAAATATATACAAATATATATATATATATATATATATATATATATATATATATATACACATATATATCATAAAACAGAGAGAGGAATAGGGGAAAGAGAGAGAGAGAGAACAACTTGTCCCCCCACACACTCACATCCTGAATGACTTCCTGTGTGTTCAAGCCGCGAGTTGAACGACGGAAAATACACAGCAAATGCCTCGCTAACGCACGTTCTCCCTCTGCCTTTCGGGATAGGAGTTTTACCGCTATTTCGTCTAGTGAATTTCGATGCTTGAGTTAATGTTGCATACATGATTATGCAATATTTCATTTCCATTATTCTATCAATATCATGGTTGTCGCTTGTTTAGCTGTTCATTCTATGGTGTTAACTATCATTAGGTTATCAATGTCATGAATGTTTTATTTATCAAAAGGATTTTTTTTTTTTTTTTAAGGAAAGCAGATCTTTTTTTTTAGAATATCCACGATTGCTATATCTATCCCCAACCCTCTACCGCGCACCTTCCCGTAGGAGCACAGGATGCTCATGTCCTTCGGGCCTTTCCTCCAACATGTTTCTAACTTTTTACCTCTCTCTCTCTCTCTCTCTCTCTCTCTCTCTCTCTCTCTCTCTCTCTCTCTCTCTCTCTCTCTCTCCCCCCCTTCTCTCTTC
>NW_028234418.1:26004039-26006539 GCF_977035675.1 Penaeus japonicus
TCTCTCTCACTGATCCTTTCAAATATTTCCTCGAATTTTTCTAAGCATCTTCCAAAGCAAGTACAGAATTTTTGACAGTTATTTTTTTTCTCTCTTTTTATTCTTTTGGTTCTCAAATTCAATATAATCTTCGCAAAAATTTCTACCATTCAAGTCTACAGCACTTTGCTTGTAAACTCTAATGTACCGCAGAATTCTCTGCAAAATCTGGATCTTTACATGAAATATGTTTTGAAATCCTTTATGACATCTAAATCAACAACAAGTTTCTCCACAACACTCCAAATATCCTACAAATATACTACAAATATACTACAAATATACTACAAATATACTACAAATATACTACAAATATACTACAAATATACTGCAAATATACTACAAATATACTGCAAATATACGACAAATATACTGCAAATATACGACAAATATCCTACAAATATCCTACAAATATACGACAAATATACTACAAATATATTACAAATATACTGCAAATATCCTACAAATATCCTACAAATATCCTACAAATATACTGCAAATCCATACATGTAACAAAGGGCTCTGCAGCGCTCTGGGATCTACCACAACTAGCCAGGCAACCAAACACAGCCAGTTGCAGCATCATGCCGTTGCAACACCTCTGATAAAGCGACCTGCAACATGCCATTTTTTCAACAAGGGCTAAAATATGATTGTTTTCTACGCAGCATCGAAATTTCCTCTCGTTCCTAATATTATTAATGCTGTTATTCTTGTCTTCTCGCAATTACTGGCATTACTGTATTATCATTTTACTCATTACAAAGCCCATTATCATCGTAATTACTACAGTTTTTATCTTGATTTTCTTCATTTGTTGATATCATAACCACTTTAATAATTATATTGATAATTGTTCATTTTTTGTGTCAATATCAATATCATGACGATAACGATGATGAGGATAAAGAAATTAACGAAAAAAATATATTTGCCATTATGATTGTCATTATTATTATCATTATCATTATTAGTGGTGGTGGTACTAGTAGTAGTATTAGTATCGTTATCATAATCACTGTTATTATTTTCTTTACCACAATCGTCCTAATTGTCGTTATCATTGTTATTGTTGTTATTGTTATCATTATTATTATTTTCATTATTATTATTATTATTATCATCATCATTATTAATATCATTATTATCATTATTATTATTATTATTATTATTATTATTATTATTATTATTATTATTATAATTATTATTATTATTATCATTATTATTGTTATTATTATTATTATTATTATTATTATTATTATTATTATTGTTATCATTATTATTCTCATTGTTAACATTATTATTATTATTATTATTATTATTATTATTATTATTATTATCATTATTATCATTACTATCATTATTATCATTATCATAATTATTATCATCATCATTATCTTCATCATTATCATTATTATTGTTATTATAATCACCGTCATTATCATCATTACCGTTATCATTATTATCACTATCATTACCATCCTTAGATTTATTCTATTAGTAGCATATTTATTGTTATCATTATCATGATCATTATTATCATCATTATCATTATTTCTTCTATTGTTATCATCATTATCAATATCATCATGATTATGCTTATAATCATATCATCATCATTATCGTTATTATTATTATCATTATTACTATTATTATCACTGTTGTTATTCTTATTATTATCATTTTATCACTATCACCATTATCATTTTCATTATTATTACCATCATTATTACTATCATTAACATTGTTAGTATTGTGGTTGTTATTACTATTATTACTTCATAATTATCATTAGTATTATTTCTTTTCTTTACTCTCTTGCTATCATCATCATCATCATTATAGCCACCTTTATTTGCATCAAATTATCATTGTTTTCATTGCATTGTAAATGATATCACAAACATTATTCAATCCTTGATCATTATGTAATGAACATCAATAAACTTCATCATCATTATCATAATGATATTCATGAAGGACAGCGTTCTCATTAACATTATGACTGCATACGTTTTACAGACAAGCGCATGCATGCAACAATCGACCAGAAGAGAAAGTGTTGTCACATTTTCCTACCTTAACCGTGTCAAGTGTTCAACTGTTCAACTGTTCGCATGTTCTAGGAAATTAACAAGCGGGAACTTCCCCGAGTGTGCTATCCTTTTCACCTCGTTTCGACCTGGGACTGAGTCACGGTTATGCAATACTCTGCACTCTGCTTGAAATCAGATTGCATCGACGTTAAGAAAGTGTGCTGACGAGAGGATGTATGCAACATAAACATAAACAATATATGTGGGTGGATTAAGGATTGTGTTATGTATTTCTTGATGCGAATGCAAGCGTCCGAACAGGAGATCGAAAGGAAAAAATAAGGGTAATTGTTATAAAAAAAAAATGATAATGAACTCATCCCACGCCAACGCATGTGAGCCGTCATGTAGCCTCTGGAAAACTA
>NW_028234418.1:26021539-26029039 GCF_977035675.1 Penaeus japonicus
ATATACATATATATATATATATATATATATATATATATATATATATATATATACATACACACACACACACACACACACACACACACACACACACACACACATATATATATATATATATATATATATATAGAGAGAGAGAGAGAGAGAGAGAGAGAGAGAGAGAGAGAGAGAGAGAGAGAAAGAGTACGTGTATAACGAAAAAAGGAAAAAAAAAGAGAAAGAAGAAAATATGAACAAATAATGATATAAAAAAAAGGAATAAGAAATGTATATAGAGAAAAACATGAAATAAGGAATTTAAGGGCCGCACGTTACAAAACTCCCGGATGTGGTACGTGTTACTTACAATGGCCACCCGCTAAGCGTTCTCTCTCTCTCTCTCTCTCTCTCTCTCTCTCTCTCTCTCTCTCTCTCTCTCTCTCTCTCTCTCTCTCTCTCTCTCTCTCTCTCTCTCTCTCTCTCTCTCTCTCTCTCTCTCTCTCTCTCTCCTCTCTCTCTCTCTCTCTCTCTCTCTCTCTCTCTCTCTTCTCTCTCTCTCTCTCTGTCTCTCTCTCTCTCTCTCTCTCTCTCTCTCTCTGTCTCCTCTCTCTCTGTTTCTTTCTCTCTCTCTCTCTCTCTCTCTCTCTCTCTCTCTTTTCTCCTCTCTCTCTGTCTCTCTCTCTCTCTCTCTCTCTCTCTCTCTCTCTCTCTCTCTCTCTGTCTCTCTTTCTCTCTCTCTCTCTCTCTCTCTCTCTCTCTCTCTCTCTCTCTCTCTCTCTCTCTCTCTCTCTCTCTCTCTCTCTCTCTCTCTCTCTCTCTCTCTCTCTCTCTCTCTCTCTCTCTCTCCGTTTGCCTCTATCTATCTACCTCTCCTTTGTTATCACTAGTGAGAAAAAGCAGGCACCACCAAGTCTCACGTGACAGCTTGGGCAACGCGGATGCTTTTGTAACCTCCTTTGTAAGTGATTAGGTATTGTAATTAAATGATGCACACTGATGATTGAATGGGAATTATGCACAGTCATGATGGTAATCGCAGTAATGATATCAGTGATCATGAATAAAATAATGATTATGATAATGATATCGGGGGTAACATTGGTAATAATATTTATCAAAATACGATTTAGATTTGCTTATCTTCATATAACTGTATGTAGTAATTTATCTACAAAATACTTTTCCACGTGGATGAATTTACCTTTTCATTCATTTGATTGATTGTTTCACACCTATAATTACACGTAAAGTAAGGACTGGATGAGGACCAGCTCCTTCTGCCGAGGGATGACTACGTTGCCCTCGTCCTCCTGTGAGTGGAGTTCGGCCCGTTCGAGTTCCGTGGCAATGCGTAAGAACAGATCCAAGGACTTGCAATGGACTCTCAACTATCAGCAGTCCTTGCCCAGTTTTTCATGGAGAACCTCGAGGCCGACCATCACCGACACACGCCGTGGATACACAGTAGTGTTGATGCGTTATGTGGACGACATCCTCGCCGTAATACCTACGAGGACGGATCTCCAGGACCTCTATGGAAGGCTGAACATAGTGCACCTCAACATGCAATGCACAAAAGAAGAGGAACGAGATGACTAACTTCCGTTCATCGACACCAGAATACACAGGAGACCCGACGAACCGGTATTTAAAACCAACGAATATAGACGACCTTATCCATTTCTTCTCTGTCTACAACAAATGTAACTACAGGAGTAATTATTGGTTTCTCCCTCCAAACACTTAGACTGCAGCCCAGAATTTCTAGAGGAGGAAATCCAACATATAGGAAACACCTTCTTACGCCTCCTTTACCCCCGAGGTGTGCTGCACCTGAGGCGCAAGGCAGAGAAGATAATGGACAGACCGAGAGGAGGCGACCCGCAGGACATCCCTCAGAGAATTATTCTTTCACATTCGGAGATGACTGATCTGCTAGAGGCCCTAGCGGGACATACAATCAAGATCGCCATTGGGGATTGGACGACATCGTCAGAGGAAAGAGGCCAGTCTACCACAGGCCCTTTAGCGGCCGACGTGGCAAGGTATACGTACTTGTGAAAAGACGTGGACTCCATGAACGACGAATCGGGCAACACCGCCACGCCCTCCGGCGACATGACATCTGGAGCGCCTTCGTTGTTCACGTCGACATCGACGGCCATCTCACCAAGAGGTCCCAAGCCTCCATTATTAAACAAGATCTAACTTCACGACAAAGGAAGATGATAGAAGTGGCATTGATGCAGTCAGCTAACAACAGGAACAACGCACCGCGGAGCCACCGACTATCCAGATCACTGATTTGACCTGATATCTGCAGCATATATAGCCCCCTCTATAGCTCTTGTGTATGATGCCCTGATAAAGCAGTAAAGCAAAAAGGCCTTCGACATATTCGTGTTTCCTGTGTTTATTTCCTTGTTTTGTTTTCAACTATAATTACATAAAATAGTGCTACTGTCATAATTTCACTGTTCTCGTTACAATGATTGCTATATCAATTGATATATACAATACCAACAGGAATCTGCTATGTTATTAATAGCATTGATAGTAGTAATAGTAGGAAATTGAGTTTCTGTTGGTAATGATGATAAAAATCTAATGATAATAACAATAATCTTTATGATAGTATAAAATCCAATTTCAGCAAAGTCAAACCACCTGAAGACCTAAGACAATGATGGTAATAATGCTAATGATTGTTTTATTAATAATGGTAGTAGTAGAACTGATAAAGTTGATAATGGTGATAATAATTATGTCAACAATGATGATAATACGGATAATAACAACAGTGATAATAACAATAATGATGATAATAATAACAATGATAATAATAGTAATGATAATATTGATGATAATAATAATAATGATAATAATGATAATAATAGTAATAATAATGTATATTAATAGTAATACCATTAATGGTAATATAAATGATAATGATGATAATAACATTTTGAATACCAATAAACCTCTCACACCGCCCACTCAAGCAAATACCAGAGCAGACCCGATCAACAAGGCGGTTTTTGGCCTCAGTTTTCTTGCACTCCGACCTTGTTTACATCACAAAGGGACCAGATGACCAAGGAAAACAAAAACAAATGATAAGAAAAAAAGAAAAGAAAAGAAGAAATGAACACTAGAATCATGATTTTGGTTTTATTGCTCTTCGTGCTTGTTTGTGTCTTTGTTTGTTGGCCGGTTGTCTGGGATTTGTGTTTGTATGGTTTATGTGTTTTTTTCTGTCATTTCCTTTTCGCTTTTCTTTATCTTCTTTCCCCTTCTTTTCTACCCCTTTCTCTATTTCCTTCATCGTCTTCTTTTCTTCCTCTTCTTCAGCTATCGTCTTTCTTTTACATGTCTCTTCACATGTCCTTCATATATTTATTTGTTTTCAATCTTTCTAATTAATATCATTCCTATGCAAAGCCATGTAATAGAACTTAATCAAATCGAAGGTGCATGTTTTCGCCTGATATCATAATGGACATGACAGTATCCAATGCCAAATAATAACATATCCATAAATAATTATTTATTTACATTAGCTACATATTTCCTGTGAAGGCTACCGGCCAGCCTGTCGCACCTGCATGCAAACACGGGCGCACATTGTCTGGAATCTCTTGAGAGCAAAAACAATCAGGATTTTGTCTTTTTTTAATTTTATTTCCTTACTTATTTTCATTTTTATCTTCTCTTGGTTATCTGCTGTTCCGCGTGTCTATTTGTAGGCGTGTATCTACTCAGATGTATTTCTATCTATCTATTCATATTTGTTGATAGATACGGTGAAGAATTTTGATAAAAAGATGAAAAAATTCTAATAGATGGATACAAAGTAAGAGAAATGAATGCATAGAAGTAGAAAAATGACAGAATATCATAATTTTCCTCTCTATTTCTTCCTTTTTTTTACTTTTGTTTTTAATTTTCCCGATTTTCTACTTTCTGCTCGCATTTACTACGCTCTACCACCTGTCTCGTATTCTCCCGTTGTCTACTATACCCGTTTTGCAATTACCTATTTCAGTTAATCTATTTCTGTTTGTTCTCACCTCTTCCTCTCTCTCTTTCTCTCCCTCCCTCCCTCTCTCTCTCTCTCTCTCTCTCTCTCTCTCTCCTCTCTCTCCTCTCTCTCTCTCTCTCTCTCATTCTCTCTCTCTCTCTCTCTCTCTCTTAAAAGAAAGGCGAAAAACACTGAATATAATTATTGGCCTACATGTTTCGTGTATATGTTGCTATTTCATCATCTTATTTTCTTACATGTTCGCTCTCACTCTCGGTCTCCTCTAGCTCTGCTTTTGGTCTCCTCTTGGACTCCTCTCTATCTCCTCTCGGTTGCCTCGCGGTCTCTTCTCGGTCTTCTCTCGCTCATCTCTCGGTCTCTTCTTGGTCGCCTCTCGGTCTTCTCTCGCTCACCTCTAGATCGCTCTCGGTCTTCTCTCGCTCATCTCTCGGTCTCTTCTTGGTCGCCTCTCGGTCTCCTCTCGGTCTTCTCTCGCTCATCTCTCGGTCTCTTCTTGGTCGCCTCTCGGTCTTCTCTCGCTCACCTCTAGGTCGCTCTCGGTCTTCTCTCGCTCATCTCTCGGTCTCTTCTTGGTCGCCTCTCGGTCTTCTCTCGCTCACCTCTAGGTCGCTCTCGGTCTTCTCTCGCTCATCTCTCGGTCTCTTCTTGGTCGCCTCTCGGTCTTCTCTCGCTCATCTCTCGGTCTCCTCTCGGTCTTCTCTCGCTCATCTCTCGGTCTCTTCTTGGTCGCCTCTCGGTCTTCTCTCGCTCACCTCTAGGTCGCTCTCGGTCTTCTCTCGCTCATCTCTCGGTCTCTTCTTGGTCGCCTCTCGGTCTTCTCTCGCTCATCTCTCGGTCTCCTCTCGGTCTTCTCTCGCTCATCTCTCGGTCTCTTCTTGGTCGCCTCTCGGTCTTCTCTCGCTCACCTCTAGATCGCTCTCGGTCTTCTCTCGCTCATCTCTCGGTCTCTTCTTGGTCGCCTCTCGGTCTCCTCTCGCTCATCTCTCGGTCTCCTCTCGGTCTTCTCTCGCTCATCTCTCGGTCTCTTCTTGGTCGCCTCTCGGTCTTCTCTCGCTCACCTCTAGGTCGCTCTCGGTCTTCTCTCGCTCATCTCTCGGTCTCTTCTTGGTCGCCTCTCGGTCTTCTCTCGCTCACCTCTAGGTCGCTCTCGGTCTTCTCTCGCTCATCTCTCGGTCTCTTCTTGGTCGCCTCTCGGTCTTCTCTCGCTCACCTCTAGGTCGCTCTCGGTCTTCTCTCGCTCATCTCTCGGTCTCTTCTTGGTCGCCTCTCGGTCTTCTCTCGCTCATCTCTCGGTCTCCTCTCGGTCTTCTCTCGCTCATCTCTCGGTCTCTTCTTGGTCGCCTCTCGGTCTTCTCTCGCTCACCTCTAGGTCGCTCTCGGTCTTCTCTCGCTCATCTCTCGGTCTCTTCTTGGTCGCCTCTCGGTCTTCTCTCGCTCACCTCTAGGTCGCTCTCGGTCTTCTCTCGCTCATCTCTCGGTCTCCTCTCGGTCTTCTCTCGCTCATCTCTCGGTCTCTTCTTGGTCGCCTCTCGGTCTTCTCTCGCTCACCTCTCGGTCGCTCTCGGTCTTCTCTCGCTCACCTCTCGGTCGCCTCTCGGTCTTCTCTCGCTCACCTCTAGGTCGCTCTCGGTCTTCTCTCGCTCATCTCTCGGTCTCCTCTCGGTCTTCTCTCGCTCATCTCTCGGTCTCTTCTTGGTCGCCTCTCGGTCTTCTCTCGCTCACCTCTCGGTCGCTCTCGGTCTTCTCTCGGTCTCCGCTCGTTCTTCTCTCGCTCATCTCTCGGTCTTCTCTCGCTCATCTCTCGGTCTCTTCTTGGTCGCCTCTCGGTCTTCTCTCGCTCACCTCTCGGTCTCCTCTCGGTCTTCTCTCGGTCTTCTCTCGCTCACCTCTCGGTCGCTCTCGGTCTTCTCTCGGTCTCCGCTCGTTCTTCTCTCGCTCATCTCTCGGTCTCTTCTTGGTCGCCTCTCGGTCTTCTCTCGCTCACCTCTCGGTCGCTCTCGGTCTTCTCTCGCTCATCTCTCGGTCTCCTCTCGGTCTTCTCTCGCTCACCTCTCGGTCTTCTCTCGGTCTCCGCTCGTTCTTCTCTCGCTCATCTCTCGGTCTCTTCTTGGTCGCCTCTCGGTCTTCTCTCGCTCACCTCTAGGTCGCTCTCGGTCTTCTCTCGGTCTCCGCTCGGTCTCCGCTCGGTCTCCGCTCGGTTTCCTCTCAGTCACCTCTCGGTCACCTCTTGGTCTCCTCTCGGTAACCTCTCGATCTCCTCTCGGTCTCCTCTCGTTTGATGGTGATAATTAAAAGCCACAGTTAATAGGTTGTTGCTAAATGGTTGGTTGTAGTAGTTGGTGGTCCAACAGTTTAGTTTAGTTTAGGTAATAAAAAACGGTGAATATCTAATAGATAGGTTATATAATGACTAGGTGTTAGCTGATGAGTTGTTAGGTAGGTAGTTATTAGGCTGCAGTTTATAGCAACAAAAACGCGCCAGTTAGTTATCTCTGACTGTTTGTTTGGTTAGCTGATTCTCTGTGTGTGTCTGTTTTTCCGTCTTTCTAGCTCTCTCTTTGTGTTGGTGTTTTCGTTTGTCTACCTATCTGTCTGTCTGTCTGTCTTTTCCTCATCTTTTTTTTTTTTTTTCTATCTATTCTATACTGACCAACGCCTTCTCCTCTGTACCTCATAAAATGACAAAAATACCTGTCTGTCTACCTTACTCTACCTCTATTCTCATTTTTCTGTGTATTCTATACTGACCGACGCCTTTCGTTACGTACTTCATGGATAAGGAGAAAATACAGTTCTTCCTCTTACGTCTATTCTTCTCTCCTTTATCTTCGTCTTTCATCTTAACTCTACGCAGTGTATGAATAGAATGATGACCTTCCTTTTTCTTATACATCAGATGACCTTACATGCTCCCGGCTGGCCAAGGTCGACGGCTGTAGAAGGACGGTCAGTTAGACAATGAGGGCGGGGCGTTGCAATGGGAAGGGAGGCAAGGAGTGTTGGGGGGGGGGGGGGGGGGAAGGAAGGATGGAGGAAGAAGGAAGGGAAGAGAGGCAATTTGGGTGGGGCAGTGGATGGAGGGAAGGAGAGGAGAAAGAGAGATGGAAGGAGACAATGAAGGCTGGACAGCGGCTTATAGGATGCTCAGGGAAAGAGGAGGAGAGATGGAGGCTTATTGGGCGGGGTCGAAGGGATGAAACAGGAAAAGGAGAGAAGCTATGTAAGAGGGATAGTAAGGCGGGACTGAAAAAGAAAGAGGGAGATGGATAGATAGAGTGAAAGAGAGAGAGAGAGAGAGAGAGATGGAAAAAGAGGAAGTACTTGAACAACAGACCAGCAACAATAACAACCGAGGTCACCCAAGTCTGATCTCCGAGATGAAAACCTCCTGGAACAAGCACCGGTAGAGTGATCCCGTGAAAAGCTTGACAAACAAAAAACGCGGCGAGAGAGAGAAGACTCCCTCGCAATATAGTGTC
>NW_028234418.1:26051539-26054039 GCF_977035675.1 Penaeus japonicus
TCTATCGTCTCTTCCTTCCTTACCTTTCCTTGTTTATCTCCTTACGTCATCTCCTTTTCCATCACCTCACATAAAGAATTAAAGAGAGAACAAAGGTTCAGAACACAGAGGAATTCCTAAATAAGGAGAACATTCAACATAATTTTTCAGCAAACACAAAGCCGATATTTTTCTCAAGATGACGACAAGCCAAGACCCACTCCCCTCCCCCTCCCCCCTCCACCCTCCCTCCTCTACGTCTTACTTCCTTTCCCCACTTTTGCCCTCCTTCCTCCGTCCCTCCCCTAACCCCTCACCCCTCACCCCTCACCCCTCTTTCCCTCCCTCCCCATACCCCTCATCCCTCATGCCTCCTTACCTATCCACCCCCCTCTCCCTCTCTCCCTGCACCGTCCCATTCCCCCCAACCACCACCACCGCCACCATTGCGTAACAAGACACATGTACGTACCTACAGTGTCAAAAAAAAGTTGGTGTAAAAACGAAAAGAAAAAAAAATAGTGAAAAACGCCTGGCCATTCATGTCACTCCAAACAAAAGCTAGGAAGCGACCTTGTCATTTCATTTTTCGGTTTGATGACCAACGCGGAAGTCCCGAGATGACGAGAACCCGCCCGGATGCTGAGAGAGGGATGCTGCTGCCGATAGTGGTGATGATTGTGAGGCTGTTGAGGTAGATGGTGGTGATGAATATGATAGTGATGTTGTGGTGGTGATGAATATGATGATATTGGAAGTGATGAGGATGGTGGCAATAGTGGTGGTGATAAGGATGGCAAGGGTGATGATATAGATGATGGTAATGGTAGTGATGATGGTGATGGTAATGATGGTGATGATGAGGATGATGGTAATGGTGATTATGAAGATAATGATAAAGAAAGCTATGAATAGATGTGATGATTATGAGTAATGAAATGATGTATGGGGATGCAATTGCATTTTTTTTTTTTTATTCTTCTCTATCTTTCACTCCCTATTTACCTTTATTCATCTATCAATTCATCTCTCGATATATTCCTCTGTCTATCTCAATTCATAACTTTATTTCTCATTGCAAACAGACACAAAGGCACACATAGTGTCCAACATCACAAATGAAAAGGATGATGACCTTGACAAACAAATTTCAGGTCTGACTAAGCGTAATGCATGACGGAAATATATATATATATATATATATATATATATATATATATATATATATATATGTGTGTATATACATACATATATATATTATATATATATATAAATAATATATATATATGTATATATATATATATGTGTATATATGTGATGTGTGGGTATGTGTGTGTGTGTGTTATGATATATGTAGATGTGGGTGGTGAGATGTGTTTTGGTGTGGTATGAGGGTGTGTGTGTTACTGATATATAGATAAATTCTCTCTGATATCTCTGTCTCTCTGTCTCTGTGCTGTGGATACTCTCATCCTCTCTCTCTCACTTTCTCTCTTTCTCTCTCGGTCTCTCGCTCTCTTCTCTCTTCTCTCTTCTCTCTCTCTCTCTCTCTCTCTTCTCTCTCTCTCTTCTCTCTCTCTCTCTCTCTCTCTCTCTCTCTCTCTCTCTCTCTCTTCTCTCTCTCTCTCTCTCCTCTCTCTCTCTCGCTCTCTCTCTCTCTCTCTCTCTCTCTCTCTCTCTCTCTCTCTCTCTCTCTCTCTCTCTCTTTCTCTCTCTTTCTCTCACTCACTCAGTAACCTACTATCATCATTCGAATGAGGAAGATCATTTTGCTCTTGATTGTCATTGAACTGGAGATGGCATTGTTTCAGAGACCAATGTCAGTCATATGCAAATGAAGTGTCACTGACTTCCTGTGAGATGTTTGTTTTTGAGTGTGTATTTGTGTGTGCGTGTGTGTGTGTGTCCTGTTTATTGTGTGATGAAGACGATAATGATAATAATAATGATAATGGAAATAGCAAAAATGATAACAATAATAGCAATAATAATTTTAGTAACAATATTGGTACTAATAATGAAGATCATAAGAGCGATAGGAGAAACAGTAGAAATAAGAATTATTATGATAATTTTATGTGATGATAATGACAGTGGTCATAATATTGATGATAATAATAATGCTTTTATCAATGATACTGAAACAAAGAATGTATTGATTCCACTACAGATAATAATAATGATACTGAAACAAATGTAATAAATAACAGAAAATAAATTAAGTGAAAGAACGGAAAAGTTTCTAAAAAAATATATATATATATCAGAAAAAAATCATGAATATTGGTAAGTAATGTAATATATTTATGATAGATTTCCAATAATATAATCTGCAAATCGTGGAATTCCATGAATCACAGATTGATTTTGTCAGAAAATGCCACGATATAATGATATATTAGTCACGAAATTTTCTGAATCTCGGCCATAAACATCCTGAAGTTTTATGAATCATGTGTCTAACTGTATGACACTTTATGAATCAGCTGGCTAACTGTCCTTAAGTCCTGAATATCTAATG
>NW_028234418.1:26081539-26084039 GCF_977035675.1 Penaeus japonicus
TATTTGTATTTCTCTTTGGTGTTTTCCTTTCTCATATCGCCCTTTTCTTCTTCTTCTTCTGCTCGTCTTTCTTTATTATATTATACACAACGATTTTATTTTTTTCGTTTCACTTTTTGTTTTTCGCTTTCTTTTCCTTCTCCTTCTTCTTCTTCTTCATCTTTCCTTCTTCTATTGTTCCTTTGCCATAGAAAATCCACTTAGTCTCACCTACCTCAAGCCAACCCCCCACCCTAAGGCAGCCCCTTAATGCCTCCCCCCCCTCCCCTCCCTCGGCGTTCTGGTTCACCGATGAAGACGATCGAAGCGGTTTCGGTTTTACCAACTTTTGCCAACGGTTTCTCTATCTATCTTTCTATCTTTCTATCTTTTTTCTTTCTTTCTTTAACCTTCTCATTCTCTTTCTTTCTCATTAATTTTCTCTCTCTCTCTCTCTCTCTCTCTCTCTCTCTCTCTCTCTCTCTCTCTCTCTCTATCTATCTATCTATCTATTTATCTATCTATCTATCTATCTAACTATCTATCTATCTATCTATTTTTTTTTCCTTCTTTCTTTCCTTTTTTCTTTATTTAACCTTCTAATTCTCTTTGTCTCACTCTCATTAACTCTCTCTCTCTCTCTCTCTCTCTCTCTCTCTCTCTCTCTCTCTCTCTCTCTCTCTCTCTCTCTCTCTCATTCTCTCTCTCTCTCTCTCTCTCTCTCTCTCTCTCTCTCTCTCTCCTTCTCTCTCTCTCTCTCTCTCTCTCTCTCTCTCTCTCTCTCTCTCTCTCTCTCTCTCTCTCTCTCTCTCTCTCTCTCTCTCTCTCTCTCTCTCTCTCTCTCTCTCTCTCATCCTCCTCCCCTCTATATTTCTCTCTCTCTCTTCTCTCTCTTTTTCTTTCTATCTCTTTCTCTTTCTCTCTCTCTCTCTCTCTCTCATTCTCTCTCTCTCTCTCTCTCTCTCTCTCTCTCTCTCTCTCTCTCTCTCTCTCTCTCTCTCTCTCTCTCTCTCTCTCTCTCTCTCTCTCTCTCTCTCTCTCCCTCACCCTCCGTCCCTCCCTCCCTCTGTATGTGTGTGCGTGAGTATGTATCTTTCTGTCTGTTTATCTCTTACTTTCTTACTATCTTACTTTCTCCTTCTCCTGCCTCCTCTCCTCCATGGCACGACTTTCTTTCACTTCACTCACTCTAGTTTAACTTCCTTCTCTCATCCCCTTCTCTCTTCTTTCCGCTATGTCTTCCATTCATAAATCTCTACTTTCTCTTTGTGCTTTAGGGGAAACAATACAGACACTTTAGATGTTTATCATCATCACCATTATCCATCTTCTTCATCATCATCATCATCCTCTCATTATCATTACTATCATTATCATCATCATTATCATCGTTATCATCATCATCATCATTATCATCATCATCATCATCATCATCATCATCATCATCATCATGATTACTATTAACAGCATCACTATATCCACCATTACCTTTATGATAACACCAGTAGTAAAGCTATAAAAGTTGCAAATTTCATTATCATAAATCATTGCTCAGGGGATGAAAACACGCTGCAAAGATCTTGAAGAAAAGGTATCTCCCCTACCCCTTTCCGTACTCTCTCTCTCTCTCTCTCTCTCTCTCTCTCTCTCTCTCTCTCTCTCTCTCTCTCTCTCTTTCTCTCCCTCTCCCTTTCTCGTCTTTATTCCCCCTCCTCCCTCCCCTCCTTCTTTTTCCCTTCCTTCTTCTCAATCTCCCTATGTCACTTCCCTTATCATCGATTTCTTCCTCTCCCCTTTCCATTCTTCTACTCACTCTTTTCCCATCACTTTTTTCATCTCTTCTCCTTCCTTTCCACCTCATCCCATTCCTTCCTCCCATCTCCCCACCCCTTGCTTCCTTTCCCATTCCTTCTTCCCCTTCCTTCCCATGTTTTTTTTAATTTTTCCTCTCTATCTCACTCTCCCTTCTTTTCCCTCTCCATTTCCCATCCACTTCCCTCCCTTTCCCCTCTTCTCCCCATCCCCAACGCCCTTCCTTTCTTCCGACCCCCTCAAAGTCCTTCCTTTCTCCCCCCCCCCCCTCCCCAACGCCCTTCCCTTTTCACCCTATCCCCCCCTCCCCCTCCACGCCTCCCTGCAACATTTATGGGACACCGACATGGGCACTAAAAAGGGTGGAATAGAGCCGGGTACGCCTCGAATTACCGGCTCTCCCACGGACACCGGCTAGCAACACCACAGGCACCGTCACCTTCGACCGGGTAGCGGTGAGAGGATAGCGGATAGCGGATAGCGGGATAGCAACAGTAGCGGGATGGCAACAGTAGTTAGCAAGTTACAGAATGTGCCTTTCGCTTTTTTGAGAGATAGTTTAAGAAAGAGAAAGAAAAGGGAGGGGCGTCTTTCTTGCGTTAAGGCCAAAAGTGGGACGGAGGGATTAGGGGATGAGAATGGGGATAGGGAAGGAAAGTTAGGAAAGGGGAGGGAATGGTTGTGAAAGGAGAATAGAGGAGCGGGGATT
>NW_028234418.1:26104039-26109039 GCF_977035675.1 Penaeus japonicus
AATTTTAGAAGCATTATTCAATAATGATTCCACAGTACATGGTATCAACAAAAGACAGTTTAAGAACCTATTAGACATTGCAACAAAGGACATTCTCTTCATGTTTAATGATCAAACTTTTAAACAAATTGATGGGGTAGCTATGGGTAGCCCTTTAGGCCCAACCTTAGCTAATATCTTTATGTCTCATTTTGAAGAAATCTGGCTAAGAGAATGTCCTTCTGAATTCAAGCCAGCTTTTTATTACAGATATGTTGATGATACATTTCTCCTATTTACCTCCAAAGAACAAGTTACCAAATTTCATGAATATTTCAATTCAAAACATGATAGCATTAAATTTACAGTTGAAATAGAAAGGGAAGGACACATTCCTTTCTTAGATATAGACATTAAAAGATACAATGGAACTTTTGTTACTTCAGTTTATAGGAAGCCCACTTATACTGGTCTTACTACACAGTATGACAGCCTCATTCCCCAAAGATACAAAACAAATCTAGTCCAAACTCTAGTCATGAGAGCATATAAAATTTCTAAAACTTATCATATTTTTTGTGAAGAAATAGAGTTCATTAAGAACACACTGAGAAAAAATGGTTTTCCGAATTTTGTTCTAGACAACACTATCAGGAAAACACTAGATAAGATCTTTATCAAAAAAGATCCTGTGCTCACTGTCCCAAAAGATGACATCTTTATTCATCTACCCTATATTGGCCAACCTTCCCATGCACTTGCCAGAAAGTTGACTTATGTAATAAACCATAATTACAACACAGTCACTCTTAGACCCATTTTTAAAGCAACTAATACTATTAGCAGTTTTTTCAAAACCAAAGATAAGGTTAGAGACTCCCTAAACTCGTCTACTGTATATAAATATGTATGTGGTAGCTGTAATGCTGTCTATGTTGGAAAGACCACCCGAAATCTTTCCATTAGAGTAGACGAACACAAAGGAATCTCTTTCCGGACAAAATCCAGATTGAATAAACCAATGTTTTCATCCATCAGAGATCATAGTGAAGAGAATGATCACCCAATCAATAATTGCAATTTTTCCATTATTGACTCTGCTACCTGTGATTTAGATTTATGTATTTTAGAAAGCATTTGGATATGGAAACTAAAACCTGAATTAAATGAATATAGTTCATCAACCAACCTTGAAATATTAAAATAATACAGTCACCCCCGTATCCATTTTCTTCTTCTTGGCACGGGTTGTTTGTTTGTTGTTTGTTTGTTTGTTTGTTGGATTTATTGGCTATCAACCAGCGGCACAAGCCAAGGTTATTAAGCCAATGATTCCATTTTATTTTATCAATCTATAGAAGGTCATAAAGTTTTGTCTCCTTTAAAAAAGTGATTACTTTACTAATTATTTTTTCATTGTCTGATATTAGATTTTTTATATTTAAATCAATATTTTTTATTTGAAAATAATTTATTAAATTTTGCCTTTTATTGTGGTATTTTTGGCAAAATATCATGATATGTGCCACTGTTAGGTGTGTATTGCAGTGGTCACACTGTGGAGGGAAATTTTTTTTCAATGTAGGGAGTGAGGTGAGTTAGTCTTGTGGCATTGACCCTCAGTCGGGCCAACACCACCTCCTCCCTTCTGTTTCTTCTGTAGGCTGTGTCCCACAGTTCAATTTTTTCTTTGTTCTTGTTATGTAATGTGAGGTCGGTCCACTCACTCTGCCACAGGAGATGGATTTTTGCTTTTATAAAAGAGACAAAACACCTGAGATCTGTGCGGATAATACCAGGCTCCAGATCGCCAGTCGACCCGGCTAGTTTGTCAGCCTGTTCATTACCATGGATACCCGAGTGTCCAGGTACCCATATTAGTTTGATTGATTTATTGGCACTATGCATTTTACGAATGATATTACCCTGTATTTCATTGTAGGTGGTTTCTAGTGATTTAATGGCTTTAATTGAACTTAACGAGTCTGAAAAAATGACTATTCTATCGTGGGTCGTCGATAGGGCAAAATCTAAAGCTTTATCTATTGCAAAAAGTTCGGCAAGAAAGATCGATGTATGATTCGGCAATCGAAATCTCAACTGACATTCAGTCGACCATACACCCGCACCCACACACTCGTCTGTCTTGGACCCGTCGGTATAAAGATGGAAAAAAGAAAGATGTTTAATTAGGATCTCTCTGAACCTCTGGCGTACCTCCACCTCCGACACCGTGGCTTTGGCTGTTGGTAGCCAGTCTAAAACGGTGGTGAAATTTGGGTTCTCCCACGGTGCTATATTTGACTGAACCAGGGTATCGATGGTAGAGAGATCTATACCGACTTTATCTATGAGGTCATGGAGTCTATTGCCCAGCGGCTTCCCGCCGCGTTGTTGGGGCCCTACCTGCCGGCGCAAAACATCCCTATTTGGATGCTGGGGCTGCCTGGCTACCTTGGCGGCATAAGTCAGCTCAAGCTGGCCGCGTCTAAGACGGAGGGGAGGTACTCCCGACTCTACCTCTAGGCGCTCAATGCGAGTGCACTTAAGGGCTCCAAGACAGACGCGTAAACACGCATTCTGCACGACATTCAAACCTTTCAGAGTTGAGCTCGTTGCCGAGCCATACACGATTGACCCATAATCTACTTTAGACCTAATCAGGGATTTATATAACATCAGTAAAGACTTTCTATCAGCTCCCCATTTGTGTCCAGAAATGCACTTTAATAAATTTTTGACATTTATTCTTTAACTGACCAATGTGGTCTTTCCAATTCAATCTACTATCAAAGAGTAGACCAAGAAATCTAGCTGAATTTTGAATAGGTATTGGATGGTTGTCTAGAGTTAGCCTGATGTTGGGCTTTCTCCTATGTGTAAAAACCACGCCAATACTCTTTCTAATGGAAAACTTAAAACCCCACTGGAGGCCCCAGTTATGAATCATATCCAGTGCCAATTGGATCCGATTTGCCGAGAACTCTGCATTATTGCTGGAGTGCCATAATGCACAATCATCGGCGTACAGTGAGTATTTAAGATTTCGAGGAGGAGATGGTAAAATGTCATTTATCATACATAAAAATAAGGTGGGAGACAAGACACTTCCTTGTGGGACCCCGTTTGCCTGGACAAAAATGTCCGAGAAAGTGACGTTGTCAGAAAATAATTTGACAGAAAAAGTTCTGTCAGAAATGAAATTTTGGATAAAACAAGGCAAGTTTCCACGTAATCCGAAAGCATAAAGTTTTCTGAGTAGGCCATGTCGCCATGTCATGTCGTAGGCTTTTTCTATATCTAAAAATACTGAAATCAAAAAATGCTTTTTGGCAAATGCCTCATGAATATGACTTTCCAGTTTTACTAGCTGATCGAGAGTTTGACGTCCCTTTCGGAAGCCGCACTGCTCGTCAACTAGTAAATTCCTGGTATTTAAAAAATGCAATAGCCTACTATTAACAATTCTTTCCATGACCTTGCATAAGCAGCTTGTCAACGCAATTGGGCGGTAAGAAATGGCGGATCTGGGATTTCCCCCTCCTTTCAATATGGGAATGATGTGGGCGAAGTGCCATGAATTTGGAAAAGTCTGGCTTTTCCAAATATCATTGTACACTTCTAGCAACTTAATCATGTCATCATGATTAAGATGCTTTATCATCTCATATCGAATCTCATCGGGGCCTGGGGATGTTCCTCTACAGGCTTCTAGGGCTCGGACAAGCTCATTCATTGTAAGATCTTTATTGTAATCAAAGTTATCTCCTGTGACAAAGTGAATTGGTTGCAGCTCGGCTGCTTCCTTGGTTGTCAGGAATGCAGGATTGTAGTTTTCCGAGCTGCTTGTATAAGAGAACTGCCTGGCGATTATGTTAGCTATGTCTCTAGGTGAATCGTAATTATTTCCCTCATGAATGATGTTTCTGATCTTTATTGATGATTTTTTTCTATTGATTTTATTAACTGTGGACCAAACCTCTGAGATCTTAGTGTTGCTATTGATCGTAGAGACAAAGCTTCGCCAGGAGTCTCTTTTGGCTTGTCTGATTGTTCTTCGAGCCCTAGCTCTCGCTTGTTTGTATTTGCGAAAGTTCTCATTTGTGATATTATTATGGAAAAGCCTGTAGGCCCTATTTCGTTCACATAGCGCCCTGCGGCAATCTGGTGTCCACCATGGAACTCTATGCTTAACGCTATCTGTCGAAGTCTTAGGGATGGTTGCCATTGCTGCATTTATAATACAATTTTGAACATTGTTTACTTTATCATCAATGGTTTCTCCAACAACTTCGAGCTTGACGCTCCTTGTGAAGGCGACCCAATCTGCTCTTTTTACGTTAAATTTGGGTGCTGAAGGCGTCCTCGTGGTGTCGCATGAATATTGAATACAAATAGGAAGGTGATCGCTTCCCAACGAGTCGTCAATGGTGTGCCACAGGCACTTGGCTGCTAGTGTTGAAGAGACCAGTGATAGGTCAATGAAGCTCAAATTACCGGTATTATCGTCTATTCGCGTTGGACTACCATCATTTAGAAGAACCAGATCAGAGTCGTTGATCAACTTAACTACTTGCTCACCTCTACCATTCACCCGCAGGGAACCCCATGATGTATGACGAGCATTAAAATCACCTAAAATTAATTTATTATTTGGCAGACTGTCCTGAATAGCAAAAAGCTCATCATAAATTAACATTTTATCAGGTGGACAGTAAGCTGAGCATATAGTCAGATACGTGTTATTGAATTTTACTTTGCATGCGACGTGTTCCAAAGTAGAATTAATCGTCACTTCAATGAAAGGGAGATTCTGGTGGATGTACATGGCGACTCCGCCTCCACCCCTTCCCTCTCGGTCTTTTCTACAAAGATGGTAGTTTCTTAGCGATACGACCTCGTCAGAGACTTGGTCGTTTAAATGGCTTTCTTGTAGAACGATAATATCGGGAGCATAGGACGAGGCTAATAATCTAAGGGAATTTAATTTTGATCTAAGACTTCGACAGTTCCATTGTATA
>NW_028234418.1:26114039-26121539 GCF_977035675.1 Penaeus japonicus
GTTAGTTACGTCTTCTCGTGGCCGACGTCGGGAAGTCACCTCTCAACGCTGACGTCGGGAAGTCACTTCTCAACGCTGACGTTGGTAAGTCACGTCTTCTCGCTGCCGACGTCGAGACGGCACATCTTCTCGTCGCCCACGTCGCAAAATCACATCATCTCGTCGCCAGAAAATTCTCTCGTCGCACATCCTTCTGTCGCAGAAGTTGGGAGGGCACATTTTCATGTCGTCGACGTCGAGAGGGCACAACCTCTTATCGTTGACGTTAGTAAGTTACATCTTCACGTCGCCGACGTCGAGTGAACACATTTTCTCATCGCTGATGTCGGGAAGGTACATCCTCTCCTCGCCAACGTCGACGACGTCGAGAGGTTACATCTTCTCGTCGCCGATGTCGGGACATCAAATCCTCTCGACGCCGACGGCGAGAAGCCATATTCTATCATCGCAGACGTCGGGAAGTCACATCTTTTTGTCGCCCGCGAAAGGAGGGCACATCCTCTCGTCGCTAACCTTGGAGGGGGGAGGCGGTTACATCATTTCGTCGCCGACAACAGAAAGTCACATTCTCTCATCACCGACATTGGGAAGTCACATCCTCTCGACAATGTCGGGAGGACCCATCATCTCGTCGCAGACGTCGGGAAATTACATCCATTTGTCGCTGACGCCGGGAAAACACATCCCCTTGTCGACGACGTCTGGAGGGTGCATCATCTCGTCGCCGACGTTGGGAAATCAAATCTTCTCGTTGCCTACGTAGGGACACAACATAATCTCGTTGCCGACGTCAGGAAAGCACATCCTCTCGTCACCGACGTCGGATAGGCGCATCATCCCGTCGCTGACGTCGAAAAGTCACATCCTCTCGTCACCGACGCCGCTCGCGTCAGAAGGGCACGTCCTCTCGTCGCCGACGTCGGGAAGCACATCACCGACGTCGCTCGCGTTAGAATGGCATATCCACTCCTCGCCGATTTCGGGAGGACGCTTCATCACATATTCTCGTCGCCTACGTCGGGAAGACACATCATCTCGTTGCCGACGCCGCTCGCGTTAGAATGGCACATCCTCTCGTCGCCGATTTCGGGAGGACTCATCATCATATATTCTCGTCGCCGACGTCGAGAAGGCTCATCATCTCGTCGCCGACGTCGAGAGGGCACATCTTCTCGTCGCCGACGTAGAGAAGGCACATCCTCTCCTCGCCGACATCGAGAGGGCACATCCTCTCGTCGCCGACGTCGAGAGGGTACATCCTCTCGTCGCCGATGTCGGCAATTCACATCCTCTCGTCGCCGAAGTCGGGAATTCACATCCTTTCGTCACCGACGCCGCTCGCGTTAGAATGGCACATCATCTTGTCGCTGATGACGGGAAGTCACATCCTCTCGTCACCGTCGCCGATCGCGTTACAATGGCACATCCTCTCGTCGCCGATTTCGGGAGTACACATCATCACATATTCTCATCGCCGACGTCGGGAAGGCACATCCTCTCCTCGCCGACGTCGGAAAGGCACATCCTCTCCTCGTCGACGTCAAGAAGGCACATCATATCCTCGCCGACTTCAGGAGGGCACATCCTCTCGTCGCCGACGTCAGGAAGTCACATCCTCTCGTCACCGACGCCGCTCGCGTTAGAATGGCACATCCTCTCGACGCCGATTTCGGGAGGACATATTAACACATATTCTCGTCGCCGGCGTCGGGAAGGCACATTCTCTCGTCACCGACGTCGGAAAGTTTCATCTTCTCGTCGCCGACGTCGGGAAGGGACATCTTCTCGCCGACGTCGACAAAGAGCACATCCTCTCGTCGCCAACGTCGAGAGGGTACATCCTCTCGTCGCCGATATCGGGAAGTCACATCATCGCGTCGCCGACGTCTTATTTTCTCGTCCTCGATGTCTTCTCGTCGCCGACGTCGGGAAGTCACATCCTCTCATTGCCCACGCCAGGAGGGCATATCCTCTTGTCGCCGACGTCGGGAGGACGGATCATATCGTCACCGACACCGGAAGGGCGCATCCTCTCGTCACCGGTGTCAGGAGGACACGTCTTCTCGTCGCCGACGTAGGGAAGTTATATCTTCTCGTCGCTGACGTCGGGAAGGCATATCCTCTCCTCGTCGACGTCGGAAAGTTACGTCTTCTCGACGCTGACGTCGGGAAGGCACATTCTCGTCTTACCGACGTTGAGAGGGCACATCATCTCGTCGCCGACGTCGAGAGGGTACATCTTCTCGTCGCCCATGTCGGGAAGTCACATCCTCACGCCGCCGAAGTCGGGAAGTCGCATATCCTCTCGTAGCCGATTTCGGGAGGACGCTTCATCACATATTCCTGTCGTCGATGTCGATGCACATCCTCTCATCACCGACGTAGGAAAGTTACATCTCGTCACCGACGTCGGGAAGTCGCATTGTCTCATCATCGACGCCGCTCACGTCAGAAGGGCACGTCCTCTCTTCACCGACTTCGGGAAGACGCATCACCACATATTCTCGCCTACGTCGGAAAATCACATTCTCTGATCGCCGACGTCGAGAAGGTTCATCATCTCATCGCCGACGTCGAGAGGGTACATCTGCTCGTCTCCAAAGTCGAGAAGTCACATCCTAACGCCGCTGAAGTCAGGAAATCACATCCTCTTGTCACCGCGACGAGAGGATGACATCCTTTCGTCGCCGATTTCGGGAGAATCACATATTCTCGTCGTCGACGTCGGGAAGGTACATTCTCTCATCACCGACGTAGGAAAGTTACATCTTCTCGTCGCCGACGTCGGGAAGGAATATTCTCTCCTCGCTGACGTCGAGAGGGCACATCCTCTCGTCGCCGACTTCGGGAAGACGCATTATCTCTTCGCCGACGTCGGGAAGGCATATACTCTCATCGCCGGCGTCAAGAAGGCACATCCTCTCGTCACCGATGTCGGGAAGTCACATCCTTTCGTCGTCGACGTCGTGAAGGCACATCCTCTTGTTGCTGACGTCGGGAAATCACATCCTCTCGTTTTCGACGTCGAGAGGGTATATCCTCTCGTCGCCAATGTCGGGAAGCCACATCTTCTCGTCGCCGACGGCGGGCGGGCACATCCTCTCGTCGCCGATTTCGGGAGTACACATCATCACATATTCTCATCGCCGACGTCGGGAAAGCACATCCTCTCCTCGCCGACGTCTCACATCCTCGACGCGACGTCGTGAAGGCACATCTTCTCGTCGCCGATGTTGGGAAGGTACATTCTCTCGTCGCCGACGTTGGAAAGGCACATCCTCTCGTCGCCGACGTCGGGAGGGCACATCCTCTCCTCGCCGACTTCGGGAGGGCACATCCTCTCGTCGCCGACGTCGGGAGGGCACATCCTCTCGTCGCCGACGTCGGGAGGGCACATCCTCTCGTCGCCGACGTCGGGAGGGCACATCATCTCGTCGCCGACGTCGGGAGGGCACATCCTCTCGTCGCCGACGTCGGGAGGGCACATCATATCGTCGCCGACGTCGAGAGGGTACATCCTCTCGTCGCCGATGTCGGGAAGTCACATCCTCTCATCGTCGACGTCGTGAAGGCACATCATCTTGTTGCCGACGTTGGGAAGGCACATTCTCTCGTGGCCGACGTCGCAAAGGCACATCCTCTCCTCGCCGACGTCGGGAAGGCACATCTCCTCAGCGACGTCGACAAAGAGCACACCGATGTCGGGAAGTCACATCCTCTAACTGTCGACGTCGTGAAGGCACATCCTCTCGTTGCCGACGTTGGGAAGTCACATCCTCCCATCGTCGACGTCGTGAAGGCACATCCTCTCCTCGCCGACGTCGGGAAGTCACATCATCTCGTCGCCGATGTCGGGAAGGCACATTCTCTCGTCGCCGACGTCGCAAAGGCACATCCTCTCCTCGCCGACGTCGGGAAGGCACATCCTCTCCTCGCCGACTTCGGGAGGGCACATCCTCTCGTCGCCGACGTCAGGAAGTCACATCCTCTCCTCGCCGACGTCGAAAAGTTACATCCTCTCGTCGCCGAAGTCGGGATGTCGCATCATCTCGTCGCCGACTTCGGGAGGGCACATCCTCTCGTCGCCGATGTCGGGAAGTCACATCATTTCGTCACCGACGTCGCTCGCGTTAGAATGGCACATCATCTTGTCGCCGATGACGGGAAGTCACATCCTCTCGTCACTGACGCCGCTCGCGTTACAATGGCACATCCTCTCGTCGCCGATATCGGGAGTACACATCATCACATATTCTCATCGCCGACGTCGGGAAGGCACATCCTCTCCTCACCGACGTCGGAAAGGCACATCCTCTCGTCGCCGACTTCGGGAGGGCACATCATCTCGTCACCGACGCCGCTCGCGTTAGAATGGCACATCCTCTCGACGCCGATTTCGGGAGGACATATCATCACATATTCTCGTCGCCGACGTCGGGAAGGCACATCCTCTCCTCGCCGACGTCGACAAAGAGCACACCGATGTCGGGAAGTCACATCCTCTCATCGTCGACGTCGTGAAGGCACATCCTCTCGTTGCCGACGTTGGGAAGTCACATCATCTCGTCGCCGATGTCGGGAAGGCACATCCTCTCCTCGCCGACGTCGGGAAGGCACATCCTCTCCTCGCCGACTTCGGGAAGGCACATCCTCTCTTCGCCGACGTCAGGAAGTCACATCCTCTCCTCGCCGACGTCGAAAAGTTACATCTTCTCGTCGCCGAAGTCAGGAAGTCACATTCTCTTGTCTCCGGCGTCAAGAGGGCACGTTTTTTCGTCGCCGACGTTGGAAAATTACATCTTCTCGTCGCTGACGTCGGGAAGGTACATCATCTCATCGCCGATGTCGGAAAGTTACATCTTCTCGCAGCCGACGTCGGGAGGACGCATCAAATCGTCGCTGACGTTGGGAGGACGCATCAAATCGTCGCCGACGTATAGAGAGCACATCTTCTCGTCGCCGACGTCGGGAGGACGCATCAAATCGTCGCCGACGGCGGAAGGGTACATCCTCTCGTCGTCGGCGTCAGGAGGGCACGTCCTCTCGTCACCGACGTCGGAAAGATATATCTTCTCGTCACCGATGTAGGAAAGGCACATCATCTCGCCGACGTCGGAAAGTTACATCTTCTCTTCGCCGACGTCGGGAAGGTATGTCCTCTTCTCGCCGACGTCGAGAGGGTACATCCTCTCGTCGCCGATGTCGGGAAGTCATATCCTCTAGCCTCGTCGCCGACGTCGGGAGGGCTTGCGTCAGAAGGGCACGTCCTCTCGTCACCGACTTCGGGACGACACATCATCACATATTTTTGTCGCCGACTTCGGGAAATCACATCTCGTCATCGACGCCGCTCGCGTCAGAAGGGCACATCCTCTCGTCACTGATTTATCATTACATATTTTCGTCGTCTACGTTAGTTACGTTAGCAAATCCTCTCGTCGCCGACGTAGGAAAGTTACTTCTTCTCCTCGCCGATGTTGGAAAGTTACATCTCTTCGCCGACATCGGGAAGCCACATCCTCTCCTCGCCGACGTCAAGATGGAACATCCTCTCGTCACCGACGTTGAGAGGGTACATCCTCTCGTCGCTGATGTCAGGAAGTCACATCCACTCGTTGCTGACGTCGAGAGGGTTTATCCTCTCGTCGCCGACATCGGAAGGACGCACCATCTCGTCGTTGACGTCGAGAGGGTAGATCCTCTCTTTGCCGACTTCGAGAAGTCACATCTTCTCGTCGCTGATGTCGTTAGGGCACATCCTATTCTCGTCACCGATGTCGGGAAGGCACATACATACATAGGGAAATCACATCTTCTTGTCGCTCACGTCGTGAGGGCACATCTTCTCGTCGCCCACGTCGGGAAGGCACATCCTCTCGTCGCCGACGTCGAGAGGGCCAATTCTTTTTTCGCAGACGTCGGAAGGACGCATCATCTCTTCGCCGACGTCGGGAAGGCACATACTCTCGTTGCCGACGTTGGGAAGTCACATTCTTTCGTCGCTAACGTCGGGAAGTTACATCTTCTAGTTGTAAACGCCGGGAAGTCACATAATCTCGTTGCCGACGTCGAGAGGGCATCATATCGTCGCCGACGCTGGGTAGGCACATCCACACTTCGCCGACGTCGGGAAATCACATCTTTTTCTCGCAGACATCGGGAAATCACATCCTCTCGTCACCGAAGTCGGGAAGTCACATCCTCTCGTCGCCGAAGTCGGGAAGTCACATCCTCTATACACCGACGTCGGGAAGTTACATCTTCTCGTCGCGGACGTCAGAAAGACGCATCATATCGAAGTCGAAGCCGGGAAGTCACAACCTCTTGTCGCCCACGTCGGAAAATCACATCCTATCGTCGTCGACGTCGGGATGACACATTATATCGTCACCGACGTCAGGGAAGCACATCCTATCCTTGCCGACGTCGAGAAGGCCAATTCTTTTTTCGCTGACGTCGGGAGGGCATATCCTCTCGTCACCAATGTTCGGAAGTCACATCATCTCGTCGTCGACGTCGTGAAGGCACATCCTCTCGTTGCTGACGACGGGAAGTCACACCTTTTCGTCGCCGACGTCGGGAAGTTACACCTTCTCGTCGTAAACGTCAGGACGTCACATCTTCTCGTTGCCGACGTCGAGAGGGCATCATATCGTCGCCGACGTCGGGTAGGCACATCGTCTCGTCGCCGACGTCGGGAAGTCACATAATCTCGTCGCCGACGCCGGGAAGTCACATCCTCTATTCGCTGACGTCGGGAAGTTAAATCTCGTCGCCGACGTCGGGAGGACGCATCACATCATCGCCGACGCCGGGAAGTCACATACTCTCGTCGCCCACGTCGGGAAATCACATCCTCTCGAAATCACATTTTATCGTTGCCGACGTCGAGAGGACGTATCATCTCGTCACCGACGTCGGAAGTCACATCATCTCGTCGCCGATTTCGAAAGGGCACATCACGTCGCCGTCGTCGTTAAGACACATCTTCACGTCGGGGAAATCACATCTCGTCGCCCACGTCGGGAAATCACATCCTCGTGGCCGACGTCGGGAAATCACATCTTCTCGTCGCCAACGTCGGGAGGACGCATCATCTCGTCGCCGACGTCGGGAAGGCACATCCTCTCGTCGCAGACGTCGAGAGGGCCCATCCTTTTGTCGCATCATCTTGTCACCGACGTCGGGAAGGCCAATTCTCTTTTATCAGATGTCGGGAGGGCACATCGGGAAGTCAGATCCTCTCGTCGCCGACGTCGGGAAATCACATCCTCATGTCGCTGACGTCGGGAGGACGCATCATCTCTTCGCCGACATCGGGAAGGCATCTACTCTATACGCCGGCATCAGGAGGGCACATCCTCTCGTCACCGATGTTCGGAAGTCACATCCTCTGATCGTCGACATCGTGAAGGCACATTCTCTCGTCGCCAGCGTCGAGAGGGCACATCATATCGTCGTCATCGCCGGGAGGGCACATCCTCTCGTCGCCGACATCGG
>NW_028234418.1:26126539-26129039 GCF_977035675.1 Penaeus japonicus
TATATATATATATATATATATATATATATATATATATATATATATATATATATATTTTTTTTTATATTTATATTTTTTTTTTTTTTTTTTTTTTTTTTTAGAGAATATTATCACTAATCTGATAACTTAGTTTTGTTGTGGACAACAGTCTGTTTATGTTGTTTATGTGATTCGTTACCTTGAAGCGTTTTTCTCCGACTAAAGTTAGATAGGGCGAGTACTTTAAGTTGATGTCTAACTTATAGCCACAAAAATCAAAAGAAATTAAGCAAGTTTAGATAGAGGCTTAAACAAAATATAATATCTTTCTCTGTATATATGTTTATGCCTTTTCCTCTACTTATCCTCTGATTATGTTTATCAGAGAGCAATTTCAAAAATAATGTTCACTGTTATCCTTTTAGACAAAATTAAAAGAGTCAAATCGTGCCAATTTCAATTCATCTCTTGCAGGAAGCTTATACACGAAAATATGATAGTTACACCAAAATATAAAGAAAGAAAGTGTCTTAGGTGTGTTTAGAGGGGTAACAAAGGTAATCTAAATTTAAAGTATATTTGTGCATAAACTGAGCGAATATAGATAGGTAGATAACTATACATACATATGTGTATGTATACACATACATATACATATACATGTACATATACATACACATGTACATTTAAATATACATATAGACATACAAATATGTACACATACAGGTACAGTGCACACATGCATATATACATAAATTCTTATATATGTATATTTGTGCGTTTGGATGTGCGTCAATGAATATATAAATAAATGTATGTATATAGGCATTCCATTAAAATTAAATCATCAGCCTATATTCTTACTTCGCACGGCATGGGCGACCTCTCTCCTTTCATATTTGAGAACGACGCGTGATATACGCATTAGATTCGATATTGAGATTAAGATCTTTGTTTTATAGGTATTTCGTCATCAAGCGCTGTCTAGTAGGTGTTCGATCTCCATACTATATACTTCTATATATGTATTGGTTCCAACGTTAACCTATCTCTCTCTCTCTCTCTCTCTCTCTCTCTCTCTCTCTCTCTCTCTCTCTCTCTCTCTCTCTCTCTCTCTCTCTCTTCTCATACTCTTCTATATATTATATCTATATATATCTATTATATATATATCTATATCTCTCTCTTATATATATATCTCTATATATATATATATATTATATATATCTATTTTCTCTATAATATATATCTATCTCTCATACATACATAATATATATATATATATATATATATATATATATATATATATATATATATATATATACATATATATATATATATATATATATATATATATATATATATGTATATATATATGTATATATATGCATATTAGATGACGCACATACGCTTGTATATAAGAACTTATGCTCACCTTTACACGTTATTATGAACACATTCTCTCTCTCTCTCTCTCTCTCTCTCTCTCTCTCTCTCTCTCTCTCTCTCTCTCTCTTCTATCTATCTATCTATCTATCTATCTATCTATCTCTCTCTCTCTCTCTCTCTCTCTCTCTCTCTCTCTCTCTCTCTCTCTCTCTCTCTCTCTCTCTCTCTCTCTCTCTCTCTCTCTCTTTCTCTTTCTCTATCTCTATCTCTCTCTCTCTCTCGCTCTCATCCTCTCTCTCTCTCTCTCTCTCTCTCTCTCTCTCTCTCTCTCTCTCTCTCTCTCTCTCTCTCTCTCTCTCTCTCTCTCTCTCTCTCTCTCTCTCTCTCTCTCTCTCTCTCTCTCTCTCTTCTCTCCTCTCTCTCTCTCTCTCTCTCTCTCTCTCTCTCTCTCTCTCTCTCTCTCTCTCTCTCTCTCTCTCTCTTTCTATCTGTCTCTCTTCTCTTTCTCTCTTTTTCTCTCTGATCTCATTGTAATACATTATACCAATATCAGCCATACCATAACTATATCCTTATTCCATCTTTTCTCATTTATTTCATCTTTATTCCCCGATTCATATACTCCATCCTTCCACATGCGAAACGATAGGTCGTGTAACAGAATCAGCAACTCATTGCATTTCTGTCTATGACCACGGAAGTTGCCATGAAAATCTTTAGCACAAATAGTCCGTCAGAATCCCCTGTACATCACGTAGACACCGAAAGAGCCTCCTAAATCCTCTGATCTCTCAGCTGAGATTGACAAAATTAGGGTAACTTTCTCCTGTCATCCTAGATAAAGATGTACAAAAGACAGTCTCATTTACGGGGTTCACTGGGCTGCTTAAATCATATCTCCCTGCCCTCTCTTTCTCCCTCTTCTCTCTCTCTCTAACTCCCTCTCTCTCTCTCTCTCTCTCTCTCTCTCTCTCTCTCTCTCTCTCTCTCTCTCTCTCTCTCTCTCTCTCTCTCTCTCTCTCTCTCTCTCTCTCTCTCTCTCTCTCTCTCTCTCTCTCTCTCTCTCTCTCTTTATCTATCTATCTATCTATCTCTCTCTCTCTGTGCCTCCCTCTCACTAGCTCCATTTCCT
>NW_028234418.1:26159039-26161539 GCF_977035675.1 Penaeus japonicus
GATAAGATGAAATATAGTAAAAAGGAATCAATATTAACAAGTCGTACTAATACTTATAATGACAATAATGACATTCACACTGGTAACAATAATAACTTTGATAAAGAATCTATTAATGGTAATAAAGGTAATAATGACGATATACATATAACAACCATGAGATCAGTAAAAACAAACATGAATAATATTGTAATAATGCCTACAATTACAGTGGAAATTACAATCATGACAATAATGATAATAGTAATAGCAATAAAAGCAATAATGACACAAATAACTATATCAATAACAATAATAATGTACAATGGTAAATTATGTTTGCGGTTGTAAGGACAGCTAGACATTACCTGCACATTAATGTAAGTAACCAAAATGATTTGATAAAGATTGTATGGTGATAGCAGGGATAAAAGTAACAATTATTGACATGGAGAAAGACAACTAAGTATGGTTTATTTCATTAAATTAGCTTATGGTTAATTCAAAACGCTGTTCTTATTACATAATGTTGAACGCTAATTAAAGTTATGATACAAACACACATATAAACAGATTTATGTATAGTGAGAAAGGTTAATTGATCGAGAAATGGATGTAGATATAGATATATAATGATATAGACAAATATATATGTGTTTGTCTACGAGCGTGTGTGTGAATGTATGCTTGTAAGTAGTATCCCCCCCCCCCCCCCCGATCTTTATAAATTCCAAAATTGTCAAAAGAAAGAAAATCGTATCAGGGTGTAATTTGATGTCATTGTCAGATATCAAATCATGAGTCCCTGCTGTTTAAAACTTTGATGAAAAAAACTGAACAAGAGAAAATGTTCAGATATTGCTTATCTAAATGACACGAAAATGTACCCTTATACTTTGCAATTTTGTTGTCATTTTTTTTTCTCTCTTCTCTTCGCAAAGTGCTCCTCCTATCTTGACATGCATGCACCCCCCCCCCACCTCCTCCTCCTCCTCCTCCTCCTCCTCCTCCCCCCTCAACCATTCCATTTTCTATCTGATGTGACATGTGCTGAGATGATAGAAAACGAAAAGAAGAATGCACAAGTGACAAATGACAAAAAAATCTGTCTAGATAAGATAAGATATTGTCGAATGAGGAATAAGATAAAGACTTTAAACGTAGAATGAGAGAGATTTGAACTAGACTGGGTGGGAAGAGATAGTGGATCCTCAGTTGAATGTGTAAGATAGTGTAATGTGTGTGTGTGTGTGTGTGTGTGTGTGTGTGTGTGTGTGTGTGTGTGTGTGTGTATGTGTGTGTATGTTTATTGCGCACATATCCATGTGAGGCCCCATGCTGAATGACTCATTGTTTAGCTCTATTTATACAACAACAATTTAATTACGTATTCAACTTCTAAATAGCATTAGCATAAAGAATGAATGAACGCCCTCGCTTGGCGTGTGTGCGACGGCCAGCATCAAGTGTCTTGGAGGATGCTTTGCGGGAGACTGTCAATCGTTGCGCCAATCAAAGCGCGTGCACACTTGTGACGTCAGAGGTAGGGCGCTCTCGGCCAATCAGTGTGCGTGAAGCCGGGGCGGGTCGGGGGTGGTGCCCGGGATTCCCACGCACATGCATGATTGACACTGGACTAATTTATTCTGGGTTATTGCATGCCGTCATTGTGCAATATCTCACTGACTCGGATGAAAGTAAGAGAAATGCAGATTCACTGTTCAAACGTGTTTCATTGCAATGCCCTAGATTTTGATTTGAGACAGTGATGAGAGGCAGAGCTTGTAGATGCTCAGTATGAATACATTAAATGCAAAGAAACATATTTGGAATATGAAGGCACCTCCATGTCTACTCTATGAACTTGAACTAAACACCAAGATTCTGTTGTTAGTTTCGCAAGGTAGTGTGTGTGTGAGTGTGCTTGTGTGTGTGTGTGTGTGTGTGTGTGTGTGTGTGTGTGTTTGTGTGTGTTTCCTTGTGTGTGTGTGTGTGTGTGTGTGTGTGTGTGTGTGTGTGTGTGTGTGCCTATGTGTGCGTGCATACACATACATAGAGAAAAAAAGAAAGAGAGAGTTTGCGTATATAAGTATACGTCTAAATGTTTTCGTATTCATGTGGGTCCATAAACATGTTGAGCCACAGTCCCTATAAGCACAAAAAACATTATGTATTATGGTAACCGTTATATCCCGGAGAAGAGTGGCACAGAGCGAAGAAGAAGGACACAGCTGAAGGAAGAAGTAGAGAAAAGGAAGAGAAGGTCAAGGAGAAGGAAAGAATTCAAGGAAGGAAGTAAATGATGCGAGAATATAGGAAAGGCGGAATAACTTCTTTCTCAATCATAAGTTCCCACAACAACACTTGTTACTGTTTGTGTTCCGTATACTACTGTATAAGCATCGCATAAACAATCATTATTATCATTATCATATCACCGTTATCATTCTATCAAATTTCATAGGCATAGCTAATATCTTGAAGGCAATTAACATAAACATTTTCATGACCATGTTAATGT
>NW_028234418.1:26169039-26174039 GCF_977035675.1 Penaeus japonicus
GCAAGAGGAAGGAGCCCACCAAGGTCACCAAGGCGCAGATCAAAGAGTACGCGCAGAAGTACAAACATTTCCAGTCGGATGAGAAGAAGGACAGCCTGCCGTGGTACAGGTGAGCTTTGCTGCAGTTTCTGTTTTCCCATCCAGCCGCTTTAGGCCAATAGGCGTAAATGAACACATATATACACATTCCTACAGACACAAAGACATTCAGAATTGCATTTGATTGCTGAAATACGCACACAGACAAATGTACTTATGCACAGACAAACAAACAGACGTACATATACGTATATACAGCATATGCGTATATATACCTATAGATATATTCAGTGGGAATGTATGTATGTGTGCATGCATGCATGTATGTATATACTCACAAAATACATGTAGTATATATGTATGTAATTATGTACATATAGGCTACATATACATATATGGAGAGAGGGAGAGAGAGGGAGTGAGAGAGATAGATAGATAGATATATATATATATATATATATATATATATATATATATATATATATATAGAGAGAGAGAGAGAGAGAGAGAGAGAGAGAGAGAGAGAGAGAGAGAGAGCATAATATTACAATGCCAAGTAAAAATACAAAACTTCAGAACCTCCATACCCAATTTAAGTGTTCATCTTTTGCTGTGTAAAGAAATTCTCTTTACTCCCCCCCCCCCTTCAAAAATGATACTAAGAAAGGTAAAGAAAAAGTAGCAACAAAAGACTCTTTTTCGTCACTAATGATAACAGAAAAGAGCCCTAAGAAAACGCGGTCATCCTAATGGGAGATTTTGTATGTTTGGCCAGGAAGGGGCCTGAGTATATGTAAAGTTTGCATATGAATAAAGATGGATAGATAGGACGACTGACTAACTAATATTTATAAATATTTATAAATATGTGTGTACGAAAATCTGTCTGGGTGTATGACTGCGTACATATCTATATGACCATAAAACGGACTTTCATTCACTTATCCCCCCTTCCCCCTTACCCCCGCCAATCGCTTTATCACATGCCTTGACTCTCATCATTGCTTCACCCTTTCTTTCTCTCTCCCTCCCCCTTTCTTCCTGCCCCATCCACCCTTCCCTTTCTCACTCACTCTCTTCCTCCCTCTTCCTCACTCCATTTTCCCTCTCTCTAATACCCATCTTTTTTCCTTTCATTCTCTCTCTCTCTCCTCCCACCCATGTATCCCTTTCTCATCCACTCTCTCCCTCTCTTTCTCACTCCCTCTCCTTCTCATTCTCGCTCCCTCCCTCTCCCTAACCCCTATCCATCCCTCCCTCTATCTCTCCATCGCACCTATCCCTCCCTCCCTCCCTAAATCTCCCTCTTTCCCCTTCCCACCCATCCCTCACTCACTCTGTCCCTCCCCCTCAATTCCCCTCTCTCTCCCTCCCACCCCACCCTCCCTCCCTCCCTCACTCACTCACTCACTCACTCACACTCTCCCTCCCCCTCAATTCCCCTCTCTTTCCCTCCCACCCCACCCTCCCTCCCTCCCTCACTCACTCACACTCTCCCTCCCTCTCAATTCCCCTCTCTCTTCCTCCCACCCCACCCTCCCTCCCTCCCTCACTCACTCACACTCTCCCTCCCCCTCAATTCCCCTCTCTCTCCCTCCCACCCCACCCTCCCTCACTCACTCACTCACTCACACTCTCCCTCCCACTCAATTCCCCTCTCTCTCTCTCCCTCCCTCTCTCCCTCCCTCCCTCCCTCACTCACACTCTCCCTCCCTCTCGCCTCTCCAGAGAGATGTTCGAGCACACGCAGCCGGCCCACCTCATCGCCATGATCGCCGTCGTGTACCTGGCCTTCCGGTTGTTCCCCGACTCGCGCCGCCACGCCACGGAAGCGTCCACTCTCACGCGCCTCCTCTACGTGGCGGCCGTCAGCACCGTCTTCGGGAGCCAAGTGTGGATGACGTTTGTGTCCGGTGAGTTCTTGGAGGAATTTGCCTTTTTTGCTTTTATTTTTTTATTCGTTTTTTTTTTTTCTATCCAGTTTATTGGGTTATGCTAAAATTTAAACGATTGTTACTATTAGACTATTCCAATCCCAGACGTTTAATGTAAATTATTAATGTCATAATCAGCTATATACTTTTGAACCAACCGCATGCGATTAGTAACAATATATATATATATATATATATATATATATATATATATATATATATATATATATATGCATATATATATATTTATATATATATATATATATATATATATTTATATATCTGTGTGTGTGTTTTCTTCCCTCTACAGTATTTGAATTGCTCTCCTCACTGACCCCTTTCTCCTTCCTCCTCAGGTTTAGCCCTCTTCTTCTCTGTGCCAAGACATGTGTTCGCGCAGGTGCAACAGGTGTTATTTCCCCTCTACTTCTTGTGCAATGCTGTGCTGATGCTCGTCGCTGTCATTACGTACACACAGCACCATCCGACGCACATGTGGGACAACCATCAGCTCATGCAGGTTAGTCTCCCCTGCAGCAATTTTTAGTCGCATAGAAAACGGGTCTTCAGCAATGGGCAGTTGTTTGTCTTTCTCAAACTTGGATTGATTGCTGTCTGTATTTTGCCTCTTCTTTAGTCTTTCCACATTGTCTCCTCCCTCTCTCTCTCTCTCTCTCTCTCTCTCTCTCTCTCTCTCTCTCTCTCTCTCTCTCTCTCTCTCTCTCTCTCTCTCTCTCTCTCTCTCTCTCTCTCTCTCTCTTTTTTCTTCTCTCTCTTTCATTCTCTCTCTCTCTCTTTCTCTCTCTCTCTCTATCGCTCGCTCGCTCAATCTACCTGCTGTCTGTCTGCCTGTGTCCGTTTTTCTTTCTTCTTTTTTCTTCTATTTACTTAATTTCATTTTATTGTTGCTCGTCGTGTTTTTCTGTTTATTCTTTGGTTAGAGACAAGGAAATATGAGAGAGAAAGAGAGAGAGAGAGAGAGAGAGAGAGAGAGTAAGAGAGAGAGAGAGAGAGAGAGAGAGAGAGAGAGAGAGGGAGAGAGAAAAGGAGAGAGAGAGGAGAGAGAGAGAGAGAGAGAGAGAGAGAGAGAGAGAGAGAGTAGAAGAGAGAAAAAGAGAGAAACGGGAGTAAGAGAGAGGAAGAGATAGAGAGAGAGAGAGAGAGAGGTAGAGAAACACAGACAGACAGACAGAAACAGACAGATGAATGAGAGAGAGAGAGAGAGAGAGAGAGAGAGAGAGAGAGAGAGAGAGAGAGAGAGAGAGAGAGAGAAGAGAAAAGAAAAGAAAAATAACTCGAGCACGAAACAAGAAACCTAGTCGGGTTTACATAACCGCATGGCACAGAACACTAGCCCTTACGAATAAACTCCAGAGGGTTCAATCTCCCTTCCATCCCTAGCCCATGTTTCTATGGTTACATAAAAGTGAGTTTCAGTTCTTGAATGGGAGAGGCGGACGTACGTGACGAATTCCACGATCCTTGTTATCATCGTCGGCTTGTTATCTTTGGCTGGTGCGATGCGACTGTTGTTGTTGGTGTCTTTGGTCTAGGGTTATCATTGTCATTAGATCCTGTGTCATTTTTTTATTATTATTCAGTCTGTTCTTGGTCTTATTGTTTAACAGGCCTGGTAGTAGTAACTGTTGTAGCAGCACAATAGTTGTATCATCATCATCATCATCATCATCATCATCATCATCATCATCATCATCATCACTGCCATCACCCTCATTACTATTTGATACAGAGAATTATTCATCTATATCCTTATCAATTCATGTCAATAAGGTTATATATTAACAGTTGTATGAATTAAAAAAAATCTAGAATGAAAAACAAGCAGCCAAATAATGATGATGATGATAAGCGAACTACAAATCATAAAATCGCTGTGTGTGTGTGTGTGTGTGTGTGTGTGTGTGTGTGTGTGTGTGTGTGTGTGTGTGTGTGTGTGTGTGTGTGTGTGACACACGCTGTCATACGTGCTGTTCAGGACCCAACGCTGTATAGCATCGAGTGTGAAGTTGATTGGATGAGCTGTTCTCGATAATGGATGTAATAACTGCAAAATCTAGAAAGCATAAAACCACTGAAAGCGAGGCGGAGAGGGAAATGGAATTAAGACGCAGACGTACCATAGGGAGAAATGGACCCAACTATGAATGTGGAAAAGTTTGTGTGTGCTTTGTGTTCGCTCAACTTTACCCAGACACCTTTGGAATGAGTAATGGACTATTGTTACTACTATTACTCTTGCTACTAGTGATGATGATAACAATGGAAATGATAATCATCCTAATATTAATAGTAATAAAGATGATGATCACCACAGCAAACACACTATTGATGAATGATATTGCTATGATAATGATTACATCGATAACACCGATGATAATAAAGATAAAGATAATTTTGCGGCTAGCAATAACAATAATGTAAAATAACACTCGATCACCAGAAAACGCGCGAAATATCATCCTCTTTATAGGTTCTCCTGATGGTTCCTTCTTCTCAGCCTGTTCTTTGATTTCCCAATAGAAATATTTCTCAATGATTGGAACGTGAAGCGAAGGAGGAGGAGAAGGAGAGGAGGAGGAGGAGGAGGAGCAGGAGGCGGGAAGTGATGAAGGAGGACGAGGAGAAGAAGCAAGAGTAAAGGGGAGTAAAGAGAGGATGGGGCAAGAGGCATATGAGAAGGAAAAGGATGGGGAGGGGAAGCTATAAGAGGTTGATGAATAGGAAGAGGATGGAGAGCCGGATGATACGAGGGGGGTGGGGGGGGGGGGAAGGAAGTGGACGCTGGGTACAATATATGAAAGAATAATCCTGTACCTCTCTGTCGATTCTCTCTCTCTCTCTCTCTCTATCTATCTATCTATCTATCTATCTCTCCCTCTCTTTCTCTCTCTCTCTCTTATTTATTTGTTTTGCCTCGGCCATTACATGCAAGAGTAGCAGTGTAGCTTTACGAGAAATTCTTAAAGAGGAGATGCAATGTTCTGTATGTTTTCCTTTTCCTTTGTT
>NW_028234418.1:26201539-26204039 GCF_977035675.1 Penaeus japonicus
CTTGATCGAGATCCACAGAAATTAAAATGTTTTGACTTCAGTTAAAGAGGAGAAGCTTCCAGATATATGTTTTAAAGACAGAGTGAGAGACTTTTGACCCCCGACATTTGGGGAAAGAGTTAGAGCAATATGAGGTGAAAATGAAGGTTCGAAGATGATCTGTAGCTGAGCGAAGTGTGTAAGGCAGACCTTATGTGATACTGATGATGAGAGAATCAAAACGTGTTAATTACATCTCTTGCGTCGTGAAGCTATTCAGTCTCATTTTTACCTCTTTCTACAGACTTCCATCTTGCTGAAGGTCATATTGAGTTCAGTGAAACGGTTGTCATCATCAGTCAAATCATGTCAAATCCCAGAGACTATGCCTTTAAAATGTGTGTGTGTGTGTGTGTGTGTGTGTGTGTGTGTGTGTGTGTGTGCGCGTGTGTGTGTGTGTGTGTGTGTGTGTGTGTGTGTGTGTGTGTGTGTGTGTGTGTGTGTGTGCGTGTGTGTGTGTGTGTGTGTGTGTGTGTGTGTGTGTGTGTGTGTGTGTGCGTGCGTGCGTGCGTGCGTGTGTGTGTGTGTGTGTGTGTGTGTGTGTGTGTGTGCGCGCGCGTGTGTGTGTGTGTGTGTGTGTGCATGCGTGTCGATGATAGATAGAATATGTACGTAAACATCTACATGGCGGATATTCCTCTTGCATGTACTGGCAGCTGTCCAAGATAAATTATTTTTTTCCTTGAACTCCCTTCCTGAGATAAGCCTTCTTTCTTTTTTGTACTTTGTTCTGATTCACCTTTCTTTATATTTCGGTAGATGATGGTGATGATCATGTGATGACAATGATGATATTTTTGTCATTGTATTTCTTAAAAGATCACAAGTGATGGAGATCACAATATCAACAGAAACGTCAAAAATGATAATGATATTAATTTCAACACAAGGACTACGATGGAGATTATGATAATGATAGTAACAACATTAATGATAATACAGATAACAGTAGCAGTAAAACAATAACGATGGCAGTAATAATGACAATATATTAGAATAATAAAAATGAAGGAAAGACGACCAGGATAACGAAGAGATAGTGATGCACTGGCGGGTTGAGAGCACTGTTCTCTCCTCAAAACCAATCACAGCAAACTAATCCAATCAAAAATAAAACAGACAAGTTAGGTTTAGATTTGTATCTTTCCTGCAGGACGCGGGGCGAGAGAGAGGCGGCGGTAACTGATGTTATTTCTTGGCCAGGTGGGATGACTGATTCATTTGCAAGTGGCAACAGAGAATCGGACTGTCACGCTAAGTAATGGAACGACCATAAGCCAGAGAGGATGCTTGGAAATGAGGCTTTAACATCATCGCGGGATTTCAGCATCAGACCGATAGTCCTTTAGAACACAAGAGATCAGATTGAAAGTGTGAATGGCTGGCAACGAAAAAAAAATGTATCGCGTGAGAGATGTTATGATAAAGATGAGAGAGAAAAGGTAGAGAAGTATGAAATAAAAATTTGTAGATTTTGGAAGTATAGGTAAGTCATCATAATTTCAAGCAGTGGGGAGAGTAGTTCGATATATACTTAAGAAAGGAATTAGAGATCTTGCAGAGAGTATGTTTACTGGATACGGGACGATCAGAAGATGAGTGCACAACCACAAGAATCGAGACTCGAGGGACTCACCAACGGCGCCGAAGACACAGGTGATCAACTCGACGCCGAGGGAACTCACTCTCCAGCGCCATATATAAGGATCGACGGTGCAGTTGGTAGATAAGTTCATGGCAGACCCTCGCGCATGACACTAAGGGCTTGTGTGGCACTGGTGTAAGAGAGGAGAACCTCGTTACATTCTTTTGTATCCACACAGGAAACTGCCCGTAGATAACCGGGGATTTTGACTCGTGAATTCTCCTCTCTGATAGAGACAGTGGAAAGACGATTATAAATGTTAATATAATCGAAATGTTGCTAAGTAATCTGAGAGGTGTGTGTTGAAAGAACGGAAAGGAAGCCCTGTATATTATTTATAAACAGTGGCTGTACAGGAAAAGAAGAGAGAGGGAGGGAGAGAGAGAGAGAGAGAGAGAGAGAGAGAGTGAGAGAGAGAGAGAAAAAGATAGAGAGAGAGTTTAATAAAATGACATAAGGAGAGAGGGGGGCAGAAAGTCAATAGAGTGAAAGAGGTAGCAAGAACGCGTTAGGGATGTAGGAAAAAAATGTTTTCCTCCAACAAGTGAAACGTTGCCATTGTCTTCCCGTCTTTTAAATGGAACAGAATTCCTAGCCGTGCTATTGAACTACTAGTCAATAATGGACTATAACTATTGAAAACCTACAAAGAGTCATATATTTTCTTACCAGATAACGAATAATTAAATGGTATTAATTCCCTTTACTCCATATTTTCCTTCTCTTATCTTTCAACGCATGTTTTCCACTAAAAAAAAAAGTTTCGTCTGATGTTTGCTTGTCATGCATTGATTAAAATAAGTGCTGATAACCGTG
>NW_028234418.1:26239039-26244039 GCF_977035675.1 Penaeus japonicus
TACAACGCAAACCACGAAGACCTTCGAGTGATGCTAAGGAAGTGAGAGAGGAATTTAAGGAATATTTTGCTTCAGACGCTGGGAAAGTTCCTTGGCAAGATTTATTTGCATAGTTTGAGGAAGAACAATGAAATGTTTTGATGCTTTCGGAAAATAGTAGTAGTAACAGGAAATACTGTACATGAAATTAATAAAAAGTACATGATGATGTAATAGATGATAATTTATACCTTACCCTATATGCTAGTATCATGTATAATAATAATAATAATAATAATAATAATAATAATAATAATAAAAGGTACGGCCATACAGACGGCGGTTGCGCGTTTCTCGCCCCCGCCCACACTCTCGCAACCGCCGTCTGTGTGGCCGTACCCTAATACTAATAATAACAAAACTGCAACTACTACTAATAATAATAATAATGATGATAATACATTACCTCAATACATGCTAGTTGCTCAGTCTGAGGCTCAGCTTGAGATGAGTAGCCAAGCCTTGGGGTCTCCACGTCTAGGAGGAACAAAAGCAGGTCGTAAGCAAACCACTTGCGTCTCTTGCTGGGAGAAGATCCAGATTTTTTTTGGGTTAGGTTTTTATGTTCACGGTGAAAAGCTGTACGCAAATTCTTGATCTTTTTCTTCACCATATCCACGTCATCACAATTAAATTTTTCAGCTAATCCCCGCAGAACATCGAATTTTGCCTGATTATTCTTATACTCCGGCAACCGTATATCCCACAGAAGTGCATGTTTTCTGTATTCTTCTATAAAATCTACGGTTTTTTTCTGGGGACCAATTCATCCTGTTGCTTTCAACAAGGAATCCTGCCCGCGACTGGTTGGAAGCCGTTCAACACTAGGCAATAGGCTAAATCTTGAAGCATGCGTCAGGCAACACGGCAACATGATGCCACATGTAGCATGCTACAAAGTCGCATGCTACATGTTACCTTCTTTTGAACTGGTTGAAACACACTTGGCCCATGCGATAATGTAGCATGCCACATGTTGCCAAAATGTTGCCTCGGTGGAATCCCGCCTTAATGTATTTACAGACTGAGACTTTTAAGATATATTAAAAGCTAAAGGAATCGCTTTGCCAGGAACGTTAGAAGCGTTTGCAGATTTTCGTGACGTCACTTACTAAGATTGAAACATGTTTACATTATGAAAATACGCGTCTCAATTGTTAATTATGTTCTAACAAGATGTAGAACATGTAGATAATTATGATTTTAAGGGAATCCATTTAAACAATACATGACAATAAAAAGAATATCACACAACAAAAAAACACTAAATCGGCAAAGGATTACATAACCACAACAGGTCCAAATTAAGAACATTTATAAATAAAACTCAACGGAAAGCACCCAGCCATCACAAATTTCCAATAACCAACAAGAAGCCCTTACATCTATCAAAGAAAATTAACCAAAATCATTTGATTCTCTCTTCGTTATACAAGAAAGTGACGTCACAGAACTTACATCACTCTGGAGGGAGTCCAACGAGTTACATATCGCTCCTGTTTTCACGTTACATACCATCTTTGAAGCTTCGTAGTTCACTCCTGCTCCTCCACCTGCCCGTCGACGAAGTCATGGCCCTCTCAGGAAGAATTGGTGCACAAAGGCTGTGTGGGATCCTTTTGAGGAGCGATCTGAGAGCTGCCCTGGTGAGGAACGAGGACTTGTATCGATATTTCGATGTCAACAGAGTGATTTCTCTTGGCGGTTTTTGTTCCTGGGGTGAATGTGTGGTTTTTAGGAGGCAGGGTGAGGGATTAACCTTTATTCTGATTAATTACGAAGATGTATGAATCATTTTGGGTCATTTAGAATTGTCAGTGCATTTTATATGAAACTCTGAGGATTATATTTTGTTATTTTCTCTTGTTCTGTTTTCTGATTGTCAGTCAGTTTAATAGGTAGATTAAATGGTAATTTTTTACATCTCACTTTCTAACACTTGTTTGACAACAATGTCAATTGGTTCCTGCGGATGATGATAATGCAAATGTAGAACTGGTCCACATTAGAAAACCTATTGAAATAGTTTTTATGGATTTCATATGGTATCTAATGCACAGTTACCGTAAAGTAACAACATATTTTACAGTAGACAGAAATATAACATGTTATATGTGTTTTGTTCGTAGACATCAATGCAATTCCAATTTTTGATTTGCTAATGATTTTACCATGCAATTTCCCTAGGATACTTCATGCCCTGCCCACGTACCGGTTCTAATTTTTCTATTGCTGGGTTCCATTGACTAAAACCACTATACATGCACACTAGACATCACAAGGAATCCTCAGATAGCAATTTCAATGGGTTTTATGATGTAGACCTATTCTAGAAAATTACCTTCTTGGCATGTGATTAGTTAATTAATGGGAGATGGCAATCCCTCCCTTGCCCCATTTGGGATACCAACTCCTTACCATATCTGAATGACAAGATGGAGTCTGGACTGCCCTTATTTTTTATTTGTGTTAGTTCCTAGAAACTGATCTCTAGGGTTGATAGTGGCACTGATAACTATTGAGATCATGAAAAATACCAGAAAAATTATTAGGTTAAAATCATGTATAAAGTGAGAAAAATGATCAGTTATAGAAGTATACAAATAATGCTCATATGTTATTTCTTGGGGCTCCAGCTCTTAACTCTGCATTACAGAGTACCATGAGAAAGTCAAGCTCAGTCTTTCCACAATTTATGTAATGGAGGTTTGTTAGCCTTTTTTCAAGTGTTGCCGAGCATGGAGGCAATGGCAATCACTTGATGCTGCTCCACTCTATCATTGCCTGGATTATCACCATGGATAGGTTATGTGGATTAAAACTGCTATATATGAACAATAAACATTACATGTTATCCACTTGTGTCTTATATAGTAGTTGTTAATTTTTGTTTAAATATACCATATATAGAAATACACTAACTTTTACATGCTCCTTAACTTTTTAACTTTTCATTCTTTATTCCTTTTGTTTTTCTCACTCTCTTTCCCCTCTTCCTCTCCCTTCACCTCACCCTCCCTCTTCCTCTTCCTTCACCTCACCCTCCCTCTTCCTCTTCTTTCCTTTCCCACTCATACTCCCTTCCCTCCCCTATGCCTCTTCAACCTCCATCCTCCTGTCCACAAAACTTCCCCCTCTCTAAAATTGCCTCACTCTCACTCAGGTTCCCAGGTATTACAGCAGTGGTGATGGAGATCTTCATGAGCCAACTCACATCCAGGAGCCGACGATCCCACCCTATGAGGAGAAGGTCGGCGAGCCCATTCACCTCAAGAAGGCCAGGTAAGCTGTGAGGCTAGGAAATTAGCCAATCATAAACAGCATTGCCAAAACTAGCCAGTGTTAGTTTGAAATTGTGCAGTAGTTGCTTGAAATTGTTGAAATGTATATTGGTTGATAGTAGGTTGCTAGTCGTGGTTTCACTTTGAAAATTGGGCCTTGAGTAGTTGAAATTGGGAGAATTTGATCGTGTGTTTTCTTTTTTTCTTCTTTTTTTAGCTATGGAAAAATAGCAATGATAGTAAAAATAGTTATAGTGATAATCATGATGAGTAGAGGCTAATTATGATTGTGACATAAATATCAAATATGATACCGAGTCTCTATGGTATAACTGTTACTAATGAAAATGATGGATTCCTGTGCCATTTTCCCACTCTTTTCATAAACAAATATATGCTCATACAGATATCATTTGTAACCTATTCTATCAATATAACCTTTATTATTATCATATTTCCTTTTCACATTGCACTAAGAAGAAATACATTATTTTCATATTATCTTGTTTTGTCATTGAATATCTATTTTTCTCCTAAATTGACCTTTTATATTTTTGCCTCTGCATCTGGTAAATCTAACACAACAAAATATATTGAAGGGTTTCTAAATTGGCTGTATTGCTCGTAAATATGACATAGGAAATACAGCACTATTTTTTTAGGGTATTGAAAACAGAACTTTGAGTATTTTAATTTTATACTTAAAATTGAAGAATAAAATTAAAATAGAGTCTTTAGGCCTCCAAGTCTGTCTCATTTGCTTACATATCAATATAGAAGGATTTCAGAACTGCAAAATTATCCCTTTTCACCTTTCCATTTTGCTAAAAACTGAGATTTATGATCTCCAATAACAGAGTAAATGGGCAAGCAGTAGGAAATGGAAAGAAATATTTCATTTATTTGTTGATTATTATTTTTCTTTATAGAAACAAAATGTGTAAGTTGTGTTTTCAGCCCCATATTGTACTGGGAATTAATTATTTTGTTTCAGTAAGAATTACTATTGTATGAGCATGAAAACCTTTGAGTGTTATACTAAAACTGACGTGTGAAGAGTCCTCATTTTTTCTGATAGAGCCCCTCCCCCCTTTTTTTTTCTTTGGTTTCAAATTTCCATGAAAATTACTATGAAATCAAAGAGACACACTCTTTCAATATTAAAAAATAAAAGGATAAATTTTTAAAATATGGTACTAAAAAGTATTGGGGGACAAAAAGATGGTAAAAGAATATTTGTCTCATTGTTTACTATCACAAGAAAGTTTGATTTGTTTGATGGTAAAATTATCTCCATAATGGTTTACTATAACATTTCTTATAACATTTTACTGCTGCATCTCATTTCAGGCTCCAGTACCAATCCAGGAAACGAGGGATGCTGGAAAACGGTTTACTTCTGAGTAGTTTCGCCCACCGTTACCTGCAGACAATGAATGAAGAACAGTTGTCCATGTACGACCGCCTGATTAATTTGCCCTCTAATGACTGGGAAATTTATTACTGGGCAACAGGTAAGAGAATTATCCACATATTTAAATAAGTAAATAATTATGCAGCATCTGTATTCAGCAGTACCTTACTTTTTTAATGTATTATTGTGTGCACTATTTTAATTTCAGTATTTAAATGTAATAAGTTTTGGAAACCTAATTCTAAGACATTTCAGATAAAAATTAT
>NW_028234418.1:26249039-26254039 GCF_977035675.1 Penaeus japonicus
ACACACACCACACACCCCACAACACAACACACACACACAAACATTACACACACCACACACACACACACACACACAAACCACACACACACACACACACCCATACACACACATCCACCATACACACATACACACACACACCACCACCACACACATCACACAACTCACACACACACACACATAAACACCACACACACACACACACAACACCACCACACAACACACAAACACACCACATCACACACAATACCAACACACATAAACACACACACACACAACACACCTACAACACACACCTTTCAACACACACAAACACACCACACACTCCACACAACTCAACACATACACACAATACACATACACCATACACACAACATACACACATAACACACACAACCACCCCCAATACACACACAAACACATACACACCCATACACACACACAACACACAACACATATATATATATACCCATATATATACACAACACACCCACCCCCCACACCACACACACACACACCCACACACACACACCCTTCCTCTGCCCTGAACACCTAACACACACATACCATCACACACACCCATACACCCACACACACCCACACACACACCACACCACACACACACACACACACAAAGACCCACACACACAAACACACACAAACACACACAACCACACACACACACACAAACTACACACACAAACACACACCACACACACACACACACACACACTATACAAACACACACCTACACATACATACACACACACACACAACAGACACACACACCTACACACACACACCACACACACATACCACATGACAAATACACACACAACCACACACACACTCATCACCCACACCCACACAACACCACACAACACACACACCACCCATACACACACACCAAACACACACACAACACACACCACACAACACAACACACACACAACACACATTTACACATAACACACACACATACACACACACCAAAACCCACCACACACACACACACACACAACACACACACACCACCCCCAAACACACACCACACACACACACACATCACACCCCCACACACACACAACACATTATATCATATATATTATATTATATACCCAACACACACACACACACCCCACACACACACACACACAACAACACAAATAACACACACCCACAACACACACACAAACCACACATACACTACACCCCCACACACCAACACAACACACACACACACAACACACACACAAACACACCCCAACACACAACCACACACACAACACCCAAACACCCACAACCACACACACACAACCACACACAACCACACACACACAACACACCCACACCCCAACACACCACACTCACACACCCCTACACACACACCACACACACACACTCACACACCACACAACACACACACACACACATCCCCCCACCACCCCCACCCGGTGCCCGGCTCGGTGGCGGGAGCAACCCCCCCTTAAAAAAAAAATATTGCATCCCCACCCACTACCCACCAGGATCCCACCACATACCGATCTAGATACATTACCACAGCACCCCAGAAAACCCTAAGGCAACCCCCTATGCCACACCCCGCTCACTCCCTTGTTAACACCATATCCCCTGAGAGTGGCCAAGTATGCCAGCGAGAAGCATAAACAACTTTGATCAAACAGCAGCTTTATAAATCTACTGACCTGATACATTCAACTAGCTTTAGGTCTACTATTGATTATCAATAAAAAAAAGGCCGTAATACCTCCCTACCTGACTCAACCATGATTGGAAATGGATTAAGTAGCAAACGAAATTAAGCACTGCAAAACCTACTACTAAAGTTGGAGAGAGAATTTTCAAGAATGGAATTAGCTTAACTACTCCATGCTGAAAAATGATTTGTAATGAGAAAGTCAGACTGGATTTTGGAAATGTATGGAGTATCCTCAATGCAAATATAACCTGTACCAAAAATATAATTATTAGAATTTAATTCTTTGATGATTTACTGTTGTAGTCTTTGCATACACAATAAATTAAAGAAAATGTGTACCTTAATTGGGTCCAACGTTTAAGCATCTCCCTTCAAGGTTCTTCTGTTTAAGTGATATATTTCAGGTATTCCACTTGTAATAAATTTGTAATAAATAGTAATAAACATTATTCATATATATATATATATAAATGTGTATATGTGTGTGTGTGTGTGTGTGTGTGTGTGTGTGTGTGTGTGTGTGTGTGTGTGTGTGTGTGTGTGTGTGTGTGTGTGTGTGTGTGTGTTGTGGTTGCTTGTTTTGTGTGTTGTGTGTGTTGTGGGTGTGTGTGTGTGTGTGTGTGTGGTGTTGGTGTGTGTGTGTATATATATATATAATGTATATGAAATATGTATATTGTAATATATGTATATGTATATATAAGTATATGATATGAATATATGTATATGTATATGTATATGTATATGTATATATAATATATATATATATATTAATATATATATTATAATATATATATATAATATATATATATATATATATATTTATATATATTCTGTACATGTAGATACCAACTTTGTTTTGATAATTTTCTTATAAGGAAATAAATACATTTATTTATACTTCTATCACTGGTGGTTCCTCATTTATAATATCCCCTTTGTCTATCTGTTAACTATAATTATGATGCACAAGAGAAATTGACTCTTCCCTGAAACGGGTGATTGCAGCATCAAGTACATGCCTTATATTAGTAATAAAGTACAACCTTTTGCTGAAGCAGACAAGGGAAAAGTACTTTAGCTTTTGAGAGTATTTGCATTTGTTTGATATTGCAAATGGAAGTATCGTAAATGATAACAACAACAACAAAAAAAAAAAACAAGAAACACATTCCCTAAATCAAAAAGGTCAACACACTAAGTGATGCTAAAATTGTATGCAATTCAGTTTATGACTGCACCTAAAACTGCTGAACAAACTCCCAAATTCTAATGATATGCGAGTAATGAAGGCAGCAAAAGACCTAAGGCTATTTTAATGCCATCAACATCCCAAACACCAAAACTCAGAGGCATGAGAACAACAGACTTGTATCATGCAAAAGAGAAATCAGGTGCTAGGACGCAGTAAAGCATAAATTTGAAGCATCATTATATAATACAATTTGAAGTTTACTTTGTTGATTATTTTATACACACACATACCTAAAATATATTTTTAAAAAGTACATAAAAAAAAAAAAAAAATGTTGTAAATCGTCAACTAGATTCACAGACACTTATTAACCTAAAAATTTAGATATGTTCATGATGCTGCTGAATTACAAGTATCATGTAAGGCATTAGCCCCGTCTCCCTTACCACTACTGTGATTAGGAAATACATTTGTGTTCCAAATACTTAAACTAGCGACTAAAATGCTCAAACCTCCAACTGGAATAAAACTGGCAGAACATTAAGATCACATAATCTTATTATGGTATCTAGTCTTGGGACTGAAATGTTCAACTGTTCATTATCATTTCTTCAGACTTGCTCAACTTTTTAAAAAATATATTCTGAGATAAGACACTTCCTCAAACCATAAACATCTACTTAAGGCCTAAACCAATACTGTTAATTTGATCTTAATGCACTTATATCCTCAAAGAAGAAAGTAAATGAGCCAGTCAGTCACAAAACAAAGAAAAAGAAAAAGAAAATGTGTTGTTAACAGAGCGAAGTAGAATAAGAAAATGTAGAAAAAAGGGAGAAACAAGGTGAAGGAGAAAAAGAAAAGGTTAAAATATGAATCCTCAGAGCACTAAAAATAATCAGAATCAAAATGAAAACATATTCCAAATGCATACATTTCATGAAATTATGACTTATTCCAAATTCCTGTCCATACATAGAGGAGAGAGAAAAAAAATATATAATAAGTACCTGACTACTTCTTAAACAACAGTGTCTGCATTCACCCTCATCACAATTACATATATTTGCAAAAGACACATGTTCTTAAGAAAATCAAGCATAAATCACAAAATTTCCAATTCTTAAGAAAGTAATTTGTGTGAAGAACAAAGTGTTTGGGGACCAGAATAAATACTGTTTGCAGATTGTAATCTCCTAATACACCACAAAAAATTGTGATATTTCTATCTATCACTAGAGTCTGTCTGCACTAATGTTGCAGCTTTCCCAGAAGAAATAAGCCGAGTTGAGAAAACCAGGAAGTGGTAGTATAAAATACGTTTTTTTTTTTTCCCTTCCTTAGATCAAACATCTTTCACACTGCAAACAATCAAAACCACACATCTAGGCTGACAGCTTTCATCTAATGACTTTAGAAAATAGCTGCGCCTGGTATCTTGCACTTGATTTCAAGAAAGAAAGTCAAGTCACTCATCTCTAAACCAAGAGAGGGAGAGAGGGGGTTGGGGGTGGGTATACTTGTTTATTTATATTATTCAATTGGGTGGTGATTCGTCCTTGTTTTCCCCTTAAGGGGGGAGGAGGGGGTTTTAAGAGGGCGTGGAGTAGATTGATTTTTATTATTTCTCCTATGTATGAAAAAACAAATTGGGACTAGTAATTTGTCAAAGTACTACGGGAATCAGTAAAGTTCACGCAGTTCTCAAGTGGCAATGCCATGCAAGAATTGCTGTTAAGTTATAATAAGTTGTTTGTCAAAACAGAACCAGCTTTTTTCACTACATAATATTCAGCTGCAACAGCTTAATAAATGAATACCTATAGCAACTTAACAATGAGTTCTTCTTAATAATTTCAAAACGTACTGACCTTTTGAGAAAGAACACAAAAAACTTTGCTCTCTTTGGCTGCCCTATTTCTCCAGCAATAAATCCTGTTAAAATCATGGACACAACATACCAAGGAATGCACAAACGACAGTGTTTGAGAAGCTTTCCAAGAACCAATAAGCAGACTAAGGCCTAAAGATTAAATCTAGTACTTGAAAAGAAAAAAATAAATAATTAAAAAGGAAGTTTACGACTGT
>NW_028234418.1:26266539-26269039 GCF_977035675.1 Penaeus japonicus
CATTGCAGTCATAATTACGAGAATTACTGTAATGATTAACCCATTCGCACAGCTGACATGCTGACATACATTTTTGTGGTTTTTAGGTCAACGCCGCGACATGATATTTAAGTCAAGGCTGCCTCAGGTGAGCGAGGGCACCCAGCTCCAGTTAGGTCGCCGAGAATCCGAGGGAAGTCTTAGGGTTCAAAAACCCCGGCATGTTCGAGAATCCCAGTGTTTAGCTTATGTGTGTTTCGAAAACCCCGGCATTTCCGACCACTAAGAGCTGAACAGCCCGCTATGGATGGTAAGCAAACCTAACATCCAAAACCTAGATGCAACCACTTTCTTCCAGCACCACAGAGAGAGAGCCTTGGCACCACATCCACGGTGTCCAGTCAAGCACTATCTTAGAGAGCGATGGCTCTATGACTTCTTGGCTCTAAAGTACCGCTGATAAAGGATGTGCCAGGCAAATGAGAAGCGAAAGAGACTAAAAACACCCATACCCAGGTCTAAAATGCTCCTGTGCTAAAATGGATGCCTTTTTACTGTGGCACTCAGTCACAATCCAGGTTTCCCTTCTCTTCCCTCTTCTTCATGTTTATCTTCATTGGAGGTGGTTATAGTTTTATATTTGTTCTTGACACACAAAATACATAAAAAAAAAAAGTGCTTTTTTGTCCTCACCATAAAACTGCAATACTTTCTGTCATACTGGATACAAGGAAACAATAATGACTAATTGGATCATATACTACATTTTAGTCAACTGCAGCAGGATAGAGCCTGTCCTATGCACAGGTAAGGCTCTAAACACTATAAAACACACAAAAAAAAAACACGAAAAATAGCACTAGTTTTGACATTTGAATTCTGAGAGTGGGAGGATTCATATTATGTATTGCTTCAAGCTGCCTTGCTCTGAAAGAAAACCCATCCGGAACTGGGCCAACCCAATCATCCCCCGTCCACATGGGTAAATACATGATTCATACGGATTATATAAAGGATAAAATCTAGTATTGGTTAGGAAAGGTAATATTAACCCTTTCCCCTGCGGGCACGTGCTACACACGAAAACCCCTATGCTGGGCCATTGCAAAGATTGCATTTGGAAACGTCACACTGGCATGGCGCCCCGGCATCGGGAATTTATGGATGTGTCACACAGTGGATGCTCCGGTCATAGTGTAATAAATGGATAATTGCAATTATAAAAAAACAGAGCAACTTTTCCATCTTAATAATAGAAATTAAAAGAACACTTTACCGTGAATGAAAAAAAGGGAAAAGTATAACATGAACGTGAAAACTTCCTAGTGTTTTTGCACACATAGATCAGTTACCTTTAATTAAGACTTTCTCATCAAGGTGCTGGAAGATTCATTATCATTAATACAAATATTCTTGCCAAACGTACTCTTTAAAAGAAAAAAAGAAATAAAAGATTGGAAAATAATAATAATGAAAGATAAAGTAATAAATAATAATGTTAATACATCTTTATAAAAATATGTAAAATAACAACCTACAAATGCATTCAACAGACTTGACCTGTAGACTCAAAATCCCTATATGGGCTTACCTTTGTATCGAGTGTCGGGGCAGATTCGAGCCTTTCCCCGATAGCTTTTTGTTCTTTTTCAGTACTGCTCTCCTCTCCTTTTCCATCTCCTTCATTTTCGTTTCCCCTGCCCTTTTCTGTTGTCGGCCCAATAACCGTGAGAGTAGAATAGAATATATATATTCTAACATTTGTATGTAACGAAATCATAAACAAATGAATTCTAGCAATACATAAGTCAATATGCCCTTTTCCTCCCCCTCTTCCATTCCTCTCTTTCTCTCCCCTACACAATAGGTGAAAGACCATTTTTATGCGTCTAGGGGATTTTGGTCAGCACCATTAACCCATTAATGACTGGTGACAATATACTATGTGCAATGTTCCTTGGACCAGATCCCCGGGACCGAGAATTTCGTCTGTCTATCCCTCTTTGGCCAGCGCACACCGGGTCATCGTCTTACAGCACTCGCCATGGCCAGTGCAGACACGAATTCTAGCTGTCAAGTTTGAGAAACACTATTTTCTTTTTATTTATTGTTGCTTTTTGTATTATTGACAGAAATTCTAGGCTGAGAAATTTTAGCTGGGCTATAAGCTTGAGTGGGCAATTTATTTGCTCCCATTTTTTCAACCATGTTACTTTTTTCCCTCCCTCTTTTCCCTCACCCCTGTCTAACCTCTCTCTCTCTTGATGGCAATGTATGCCTTGTCCTGTTCTTTCTCTCTCTCTCTTCTCTCACTCCCCAATACAAACCTCTCTCATCCTGAGTGCATATTTTATGACATGGACTCCTTGTCACTTGTTGCAGCATCATACGCTGTCATGCGCCCCAGCCGTGAGGTGAGGTCATGCGGATCGTGATGTTCTCTGCCAAATAGTTCCGCTGGCCTGCTTCCAGCGCAGCTCTCCCAAGCTGCATGCTCAGGCCTGAGCCTGTGTAATGCACA
>NW_028234418.1:26276539-26279039 GCF_977035675.1 Penaeus japonicus
TTTGGCTTGAGTTTCCTGGTTTGGAGAAGTGAAGTTGTTCTAAATGTGTTTAAATTCATATGCAAACTCTACTAAAAATGATGACTGTAATCAAGATGTTTTATAGATATCAATGCTGGCTTGAGATCTCTATGTACTATCAACTAATAAATCTGATTGGCAAGTTTCCTCCAGCCCCATACACCATTTCATGTTAAAAAAGTGTGGGTCTTGCCACTGACCAGATCTTCTACTTCAAATCAGGTTTCATCAAACTTCCCAAAGACCAATTGATCTGTCAGTTACATAACAATCACTAATAAAATCTCACATACCTTGTGGCCTTCCATTTCTGACTTCAGTTTGGTTTGGGCCCACTTGATCTTCACTTCCCGACTGCTGACCTCCTCCTTCAGCCTATCAACGTCACGCTGGAAGGAGTTAATCTTCTGGACCTATGAGTGAGAGAAATAGTACAACTAGAGTAGCATCTTCAACCCATTGCAGTCATAATGTACATGACGCAGGTGCATTGGCCTGACGACAGGCGTCATGACATACATGACGTTCAGGGATTTTGGATCATTGTGCTGGTTTATTGTGCTATGGGTAAAGAGTGAGTGATGATGGCAATTGCAGTCATAATTACTATAATTACTGTAATATTAACCCATTCGCACCAGCTGACATGCTGACACATTTTGTGGTTTTTAGGTCAGACGCCGGCGACAAGATATTTAGTCAAGGCTGGCGCTCAGGGTGAGCGAGGGCAGCCCAGGCTCGCGGTTAGTGCGCCCGAGAATCCCGAGGTGTTAGTCTTATGTGTTCAAAAACCCCGGCATTTCGAGAATCCCGAGGTGTTAGGCTTATGTGTTCGAAAACCCCGGCATTTCGACCACTAAGAGCTGGAACAGCCCAGGCATGGATGGGTTAAGCAAACCTAACATCCAAAACCTAGATGACACCACTTTCTTCCAGCACCAGCAGTAGAGAGAGCCTTGGCACCCATCCACGGTGTCTAGCAAGCACTATCTTTAGAGAGCGATGGCTCTGATGACTTCTTGCTCTAAAGTACCGCTGATAAAGGATGTGCAGGCAGAATGAGAAGCAGAAGGTGACTCAAACCATACCCAGTGTCTAAAATGTGCTCCTGTGCTAATATGGATGCCTTTTACTGTGGCACTCAGTCACAAGCACAGGTTTCCCTTCTCTTCCCTACTTCATCATGTTATCTTCATTGTAGGTGGTTATATGTTTTATATTTGTTCATGACAGCATAAAAATACAAAAAAAATAAAGTTGCTTTTTGTCCTCCCATAAAACAGCAATACTTCTGTCATACTGGATACAAAGAAAATAATGAGCTAGAATGGATCATATACTACAATTTTAGTCAACTGCAGCATTGATAGAGCCTGTCATATGGCACATGTAAGTCTCTAAACACAATAAAACGCACAAAAAATATAACACAAAAATAGCACTAGTTTTACAATGAATGACTGAGAGAGGGAGGATTCAAATTATGTTGCTTCAAGCTGCCTTGCTCTGAAATAAAACCCATCCTGGAGACTGGGCAAGCCAATCTATCCCCCGTCCACAATGGGTAAATACATTATATCATACGGATTATATAAAGGATAAAAACTAGTAATGTTAGGAAATTTAATATTAACCCTTTCCTGACGGGGCACGTGCTACACGAAAACCCCTATGCTGGGCCATTGCAATAATACATTGGAAACGTCACACTGGCATGACGCCCCGGCATCGGGAATTTAGCTGTGTCACACGAGTGTGATGCACCGTTGTCATAGGGTTAATAAATGGAAATTACATTATAAAAAAACAGAGTAGCAACTTTTCAAATTAATAAATAGGAAATAAAAGAACATCTTTACCTTGAATGAAAAAAAGGGAAAAGTATAACATGACTTGAAACTTCCTAGTGTTTTGCACACATTAGAGCAGGGTTACCTTTAATTAAAGACTTTCTAATCAAGGGTGCTGAAGAATCATCTATCATTAATACAAATTTTCTTGCCAAACTTACTCTTTAAAAGAAAAAAAGAAATAAAAAATTGAAAATAATAATAATAATTAAAAGAATAGTAATAATAATAATGATAAATACATCATTTATAAAATATGTAAAATAACACCCTACAAATGCATTCACAACTTGACCTGTAAACTCAAATCCCAATATGCTTACCTTTGTATCGAGTGTCTGGCAGATTCGAGCCCTTTCCCCGATAAGCATTTTGTTCTTGTTCAGTAGCTGCTCTCTCTCCTTTTCCATCTCCTTCATTTTCTTTTCCACTGCCTCTTTCTGTTGTCTGGCAACAATAACCTTGAGAGTAGAAAAGAATATATATATTCAGACATTTGTAAGTAACTAAATCATAAACAAATGAATACTACAATATCATAAGTCAATATGCCCTTTTCCCCCCTCTTCCATTCCTCTCTATCTCTCCCCTACACAATAGGTGAAAGACATTTTAATGTCTTCTAGGGG
>NW_028234418.1:26286539-26294039 GCF_977035675.1 Penaeus japonicus
GAACATTTAGAACTGCAGTTTTAGCAATACAGATGGCCTCTGCTCTGTTAGTGCTCTAGAAAAGGCTAACAAATTTACATTATGTATAGTTTGGTAAGACCCTCTTGGCTATTCAATGCCATGAAAGGAACCAGTCTAAACTCTTTCTAGCCTTTGAATGAGAGCCACAGCGGCAGATACTGCAGCAACTATATGAATCTGTCTCAGGAGGAGGCAGTCTTAATGTTCAAGAATTACCTATAATTTTGCCTAAGAAATATTACTAAGTATGATATCTATAACAGGCTATCCAAAATATGATTTTCTTAACATTACAAGAACATCTATTTTATGTCATAAAATCAAAGAAAGGTGATCCAAATCATTTTTGTAGGTATTTATTTGTTAATAACAATACATTTACTCTTCACTTGTCCAACTAATGTGTGTTTCTTTTTTTATCAATATTTTTTTCTGATCAAAATCATTAATCCGTGATCTCCAGCCTACCGTATGTACGGTTTTCTGAGCTTCCACCTCTCGCATCACCTTATCTCATCGCCGAATAGTCAACTACACTTCAAACTATTCAAAACTGTGCTGAATACAAACAAAATGCTGATAATACATCACCTGACGTGTAATAAGTGTAAATAAATGACCTTAATCAGCTGGCTCTTCCATGGCCCTTGACAGCTCTACCAATTTTATTTCCGGGTTGCATAGTCATACTGGAGAAATTCGTTACGATTCCTTTTAAAATTCTTCCACTCAAATTATTTACTTTTTCCTTAATTTCATGTAAGTCTTATATCTCAGTAAAAGCGAGTAATACAGATAAAAAGTATAAGAAATGTAAGGTTCTATATTTGTAAATATCCACTTCTTGAGTCGAATATAAACGTCTCAGAGTAAACATTGTCCGAAAGCTGTTACTTTATAAATAATACTTCTAATCAATTATCCCGGTGAATAAATTTTACCGACCTCTGACAGAGCCGGGGAATCTGCACCACGCAAAAGATATATATGATTTATATCATTATTATCTAATTCATATTTATCAAGAATGAAAGACCTGTAATGTGTCTAATTAGTTATATTCTATTTTTCCTTTACTCACTAAAAAACTGACGTAATATCCTGCACAAACACATTGGCCTTTCAATACTTTGTACATATCCTTTACTAACACATTGACCTTTCAATACTTTGTACATATCCTTTACAAACATTTATATATGCATGTATATACTCATACATACATACACACATACCACATTGAGTATGTGTATGTTTTAGTGTGTGCAGTAATGCTAATAATAGTAATAACGATATCAGTATTAATAATAATGGCAATATTAGTGTCACGATAGACACAGCAGCATGGACAATGGCACCCGAAGCATTCAAAGAATCTTAACGAACAGATGAAACGTCAAGTTCCCAAAGGTATGATACGAAAAACGACCTGTTTGTGTCTGTTGTATATGGCACTCCAGCAGTACCTTTAGTTCTTAAAGCTCTGGTGGTCACACCACTATTCTATCGGGGAAGCCATCCAAAATCAGTGGAGAGCGAAATATACCAAAGCTCAAGAGATACGTTTAGGCATGTGGAGAAAAGAGATAGACTAGATCATATTATCTAATAAACTCAAAACACAGTCAGGGCTGACACCAATCTAGACAGCCGGCTAACGTAATGAGTAGGGAGGAGTATCATCAACAATATGAGCGCAGGCAGACATCTTTGATGTAGCTTATCTTCCTTCTAACTAACACACTTGCAGCTCTCCAAAGAAAAAAACATTAACCCTCGAGTCCCATGAATCATCTCAGTCCCATTTTATGCGACAAAAAATACCGGAGACATGGCATTGAAAATATGCGGTAAAAACTCAATGCCTTGAAACTAATACTTTACAAGATTAATTCAGTTCTACTAACAAGCATGTTAATATAGTGACACCAACACACTGTAATACTCAGAACGAAGTAGTACAATTTTTCTAGAAAAAGAGCAAGTGCTCAGACGGTTAATCGGAAACTATAATGGAGGTAGCAAAAGGGAATTGCCGATAGACGTTTGCGAAACTTCATTTATGTGCTTTCAATTTTATCTACACAAAAAACAGTGCTTTATAATGTCCCATATATGATATCCTCTATATAGACAATACATACAATGTACTAACAGACCTGCTCATTGGTAATATCAAAGATAGGAAAAGATAGATCATCATTATGTTAGCTGAAGGGATAGTACAAGGCCAGAGTGTTGCTTTCTGCACAAGGCTTGCTGAAGTCAAAACCACCTTCCTCTGTAGAATGAGCTAAGAAATAGGGGCCGCCGAAGGCAGTTTAAAAACATGGATCAGTGAGTAAGTACGGAATATTATGTATTCTATATGTTCTATGTCAGTGATTCTCAAACTGAGGGCCATAGCAAGAATTTAGAGGGGCCACGGAGGGCTGTCAAAAGTGTTGTTTCTAAATAATGTTAAGAATCTGCATTAAGCCAACCCGAATAGATTTTTCATTTTTCTATTCTTTAATTCATTTTGATATATATGGATTATTTAAGATTTCTCAGTTTAAGTCCCTGTCTGTGTCACAGGTGCTGAATAGAGCAGTTGAACTAACGTTTTCAATACATCAACGGGAGAGGGAGGGTTGGGATGGAAGAGTAAAGAGCCATGGAGGAGGAAGGATAGAAACAAATGTTGAGAACCGCTGCTCTAAGTCATAGGTCTTCAACTCATATTAACGGCGTACACCACAAGTGATAATTTGAACATCTTCTCAGCTTGTAATGGTCCATAGTTGGACATAAGCCTTCCCTAATTCTTTCCATCTTTGCCGATCCAGCGCTATTCTGTGCCAGTTCTTCTCGGCTTTGTCTCAGTCATCTCTCCGCCTTGGTTTTTGCCTTCTCTATTTCTTGTGAAGCCCCTCGGTATTCAGTGGGTAATTTTTGTAGTCTATCGGTTGTCAGTCCTTCTTATAACATGTCCTGCCCATCTCCATTTTACTTCGCTGATCGTTTACAAAATATCTCTCACTCTTGTTTGTTCCCTAATCCATTCAGCTGTTTTCCTATCACGCCATGTGATGTTAAGCATGATTCGTTCATGGGCTCTTTGCATTGTTCTTAGTTTCAACATTTCCTTCTTCGTTAGGTTCCATGTTTCTGCACCATATGTGACAGTTGGTAGAATGCACTGATTGTAGACTTGACGTTTGAGAATTAGTGAGATGTCCATGTTCTTAAATATTGTACTTGCTCTGCCGAAAGCTTGCCATCCCATTATTATTCTTCGTTTAATTTCTTGTTCTTTGGAGTTTGCAGAGATAAGCTGTCCTTAATAGATGTAGTTTTGGACCACTTCAATCTCATTGTTATCAAGTTCTATTTTGATATCTTCATTTAGGTGACTGTTTGTCATTATTTTGGTTTTCTTCAAATTCATACTCAGCCCAACCTTCAAACTTTCCACACTGAGTTCGTGTAACATCTGGTTTAATTCCTGTCCGCTCTTGGCAAGAATTATAATGTCGTCTGCGAATCTAGGATAGTTTAAGTATTCGCCATCTATTCTGATGCCTTTTTGATCCCAGTTAAGTTTCCGAAAAACTTTCTCAAGACAAGCAGTGAACAGTTTCGGTGAGCTTGTGTCACCTTGTCTGATACCTCTTTCAAGTTTGAAAGGTCTGGAATCTTTGTGCAGTCTGATAAATGATCTACTACCTCAGCTACGTACCTGAATTTGAACATAGTCACCTGTTTATTTCAACTTCCTTTTTTAAAACTCTGTTACTTTTAGATTTACATTCTACAGTTTCGCTGGTAAAAAAATGTATGTTGCTCTCTCATTTTAGATGTGTACATTCTTCCGATGAATAGTGCAGTCTAGATATATAACACTTTATAGGTCCACCAGTTGCCTTTTTCCTCAACCGGACGAACATGAACTGGGTGATATATTTAGAGTATGAATTCACTTTGTAATAGGATAGAAAATTTTTTTATTTGTAATCTGAACTAAAAAAGATATGATAGCTCAAAAGTCACAGTTCTGTCCTGACAAGTGGTCATGATTTCGTCCACCCCAAGACTTCCGTACAAAGTTGAATAGGCTTTGCTATAAGGGGGGAGGGGTATTGGAAGCCATATAAAGTGGTAGCAGTAGGAGTAGTAGTGGTGATAATAACTATGCTAATAGTAACATTGATAAAACTACTGGCTAATATGATGTTAAACTTATTAAAAGTAAAAATTAACAAGTACTAACAGTGAAAACAACAACAACAGATGGTAGTATAGACAGCGATATGGAGGGTCAAAAACTGGTATATATCTGTATACTGATATCCTCAATAATCTAAGGTCATTCAGTGAGACTTTGTATGCCTCCATATCGGTTTATATAGTAAACTGCAAAAGTTAGCATAATTCGCAAGTTTACCAAACATATAAGAAGACGACAACTTAAGTTTTGTAAGAAAACGATTATATCTTGTGGGGATACTTATGCAAAAATCCTATGCTGAGGAAATATTTTTTTCTATTAAATGTATCCAACATGATACTTTGAATTATATGACTTAGCTCCGTATGAGTAGGTGTCTAGTGGACTGAAAGTGTTCACTGATTACAGATGGTGAACTTGGATAAATGTCTGTAAGACTTTCCCATGTGCTCTAATAAGGTACCGTGTTGCAGAGAACGTGTGGTGTTACCCACATATCGAATATGTGAACTGATAGGCAACACAGAATTGAAGGATATATGGTATTGTATTTGGAGGAAATATCTTTGAATATATGTTGTAGTTCCTTGATTGTATTTATTATATGTCTTTTGCAACAGTTGTAACTGGAGTAGAAGGGGTATGCTTAGTTTTCATAAATTTTCTTCATACTCTATAGAATATTTTTCTAGGGGATGAAATACAAAAACTTACGTAATCAGAGCCGGTATTATAGGCTCTGTTGATCAAAGGTGCGATATCATTAGGTTTGAATATTTTGGAAGTGAAACTAGTAATTCAAACCAAAATCAGTAGATGTAGGTCTTCTGTAAACTGATGATGGTGCGATTGCCAATATCATTTGTTAGTGTCAAAAAAAGAGATTTCTGATTTTTTGAACTTTAAACATGGATGATTTGTATTTATATACTGAAAAAATGCTCGACTTGAGAGCTGTCATTTAAAAAGATAAATGTATCGTCTACATATCTGTGGTATAATTTAATTTTAAAATCAAGGGGACATTTTAACCACTCCTTTTCGTGGTAACAAACTAGACAGGCGTCGGCATAGGTCGGACCTATGGATGAGCCATTCCGATAGCCATACCAATAGTTTATGTGTAAACTTTCTCACTGACAGTGAAAACAGAGTCAGCAGTTGCTAGATAAAGAGCTTTAGCTGTTGTGGATACTCATCAGAATTCAAAAGTTAATTTACAATGAGGGTAGTGGCTTCCTCTACTGGAACACTAGTGAACAGCGATTGTACATAAACACTGGCTTGTTAATTTTAGGGCAGATGTATATTTTACACTGCCCACTGTGTATTCAGTTTTTTTTAGAGGAATCAATATTGGGACCAAAAACTTTGCTAATTTGTTATTAAAAGTTCCATTTGTTAACTGAGTCTGCTTAAGTTAACTATCTTGTGATTTTTCTTGAAATCCAAATAGAACTTCAGGTTCAAATAAACTACTATAAACAGAGTCCTCACAAAATCTTTAATGCATCGGAGGAAGCAGTTAAGTTTATCTTCACTTCTTTAAAAGTGATGATACGTTTTGTTGTAGCGTTTAATTGTTTTAGTAATTATAATATTTTGCAATTGACCTATTTACTTGTTTCACCTGAACTGAAAGTGGCTACTGCCTTTTTAGCAACTTTCAGAATCATTATATAGAGTTTATGTTTATTTTGTTTTGAACCAGTCATTTACTCTGTATTGTTTTATATTTACGGATCGTTTTTTTTTTTTTTTTTTTTTTTTTGTGAGGTGTGATCACTTCGAGACGTCTGGAAATAAATATGACCGTAGCTGTGTTGATGTTACGAGTCTCAAAAAGAAAATCACTCATGGATACATGACTAGATGAATATATATCTATATCTATATCTATATCTATATCTATATCTATATATATATATATGTATATACATATATGTATATATATGTATATATATGTATATATATATATATATATATATATATATACATATATATATATATATATATACATATATATATATATATATATATATATACATATTATATATATATATATATATATATATATATATATATTATATATATATATATATGTATATATATATATGTATATATATATATATATATATATATATATATATATATATTATATATATATATATATATGTTATGTATACACATAATATATATATACACACACATGCCCGCGCGCGCGGGCATGTGTGTATGTGTGTTTGTATGTGTGGACTATGTGTATGTGTGCGGATGTATGCGTATGTATTTGTGTGATGTGAGAGAAAGAGAGAGAGTGAGAGAGAGAGAAAAAAAGAATAGGAGTGAGAGAGAGAGATAATAGGAGAGCGAGAGAGAGAGAGAGAATAGGAGAGAGAGAGAGAGAGTAGGAGAGAGAGGGTGGGTAAGAGAGAGAGAGAGAGAGAGAGAGAGAGAGAGAGAAAGAAAGAATAGGAGAGATAGATAGAGAAAGAGTAGGAGAGAGAGGGGGGTTAGGAGAGAGACAAGTAGAACGACAGATGAATGGTCAACTATAGACATAGATATAAAGGCAGATATAGATATACATATAGATACATAACGATTGGTGAATTGGTAGGTGCACCATTGGCCGTGCTCCCTTTAATGCACATGAGCACGCTTTCCTTTAATCGATCGAGGGATTCGACCGCAGGTGATATGACGCCGTTGCCATGGCGACGTCAGACACAGGCAATGTTTGAAACTCTACAGTTGTGTGAAGTCTTTCGTGGAGTAAACAAGTGTCAATCATTATTTTTGTTATTATTACAGAATAGTCATCCGGAACTATTTAAACAGAGAATACAAAGAAAAAATTCAGGAAAAGCTGCATTTACGTCAGTAATATTATTTTACACGTAAGGCTTTCTCTCCCGGGGCGAAATTTATTTCGAATTTAAACGTCGGCTTACAAGCAGTGGACGCATTGTCTGTAACGTTAAATTTCAACGCAGGAGATGATCAGCGAACGTAGAAGGAAATTTACTTAAAGTGGTTCTGTGCATCGTTTAACAAGCTCGCCATGGACCCATGGGCAGGCGTGGGGCGTGGTGACGGGCGACGCCTCCAGGTCGAGGACGTGGTATCCTTTGTGACCCGTGAGCATCGTCGAAGGGCCGAGCAGAGAGCAAGAGAGAACGATGGAAGCTCGGCGAAGCGGTACGTGGTCAAGGAGAGGGACTACGAGACTTACAACTACCTGGAGAGCGGGGCGGGGAGCGAGGGAG
>NW_028234418.1:26329039-26334039 GCF_977035675.1 Penaeus japonicus
ATGTGGTATGTGTTATTAGCATTGTGTTGTTCTCCCGCTTTAGTAGCAGACACGTAATTTCATTCACTGTTTTGGATCTATAATGATTTGACGATACAGAGAAACTACTCATGTATAGTGAGATAAAAAAAATAAACTACACTTTATCATTTAAATCATTATAGCTTATTTGTTATTTTCTTTCAGTGTTGAGGTTTTATACTTATTCCGTGATAATAGATAATGCAGAGAATAGCAAGATGTTTAGAGAACATACATTTTGCGTTAGAGCCTGGCTAATTAAAGTATTTTCTCTCATGCAAAGTTTCCAAACCTTTTTATCTTCATTATATCGTCGTTGTCAGTAAAATCTTTAGATGGTACATAGCTTTTAATATGTTGAATGTATCGACGTATTGTAATTAGTTGTTGCACACTTACATGTAAAGCAGATGCAATGGCTGACGTTATTAATCCATTTTGGCAACCGTAGTAAGTCGTCTGATCCACTGGACTGGGACATGCAATCACTAATTCTTCAGCATAGGAAAACCTGGTATTGGTCTTATATAATACTATTATTTCCAACCACCTTCGACAAAGCATGGCAATACGACAGATGACAATAGGATAGACAGAAAAGAAACATTTTTGAAATGATTTGTTGAAGAGCATTAATGTAACTTTCACATTCTATCAAATGTCATTGAAAACTTGAATTGGTTATACTAATTTAAATCACTTTGGAAGAATTGTTAATAGTGTCATATTTTAACTCCACTCAAATCTCTCTCTCTCTCTCTCTCTCTCTCTCTCTCTCTCTCTCTCTCTCTCTCTCTCTCTCTCTCTCTCTCTCTCTCTCTCTCTCTCTCTCTCTCTCTCTCTCTCTCTCTCTCTCTCTCTTTCTCTCTCTCTCCATCTTATATGAAGTTTCGCATGTTGTTAATGACTATCATTGCAATACGGAATAGGTTATATACCAACCTACAATTCCATACATAAATGTTTTTTTTTTATGAATAAAAGTGAATATTTGTATTTAAGTACTCTAGGTTTTGTGTCATCGATTTCTTTCTTACTTCTTGTATATAAATGTATTCATGAATGAATTCGAGTTTTGTGACATTCATCTGCAATTTCCAGTGTTTGAACTTCGGTGATGATTATGGTATATCCTTTTCATCATTATTTTAAGTTATCATTAATCAGTATTAATATCATTAGCACTGTTATCATATTCACTATCGCATAACTGTTTTTATATATCATCATAATGTTTGGATTTATTGACTTTCATTCCCACGTTAACTCTAACTCATTATTGTCAATCACACTATCAACACTGTGGTTTGATTATTACTTGTCGATTGTTATCACCTTAATTTTTTAGCGTCTTCATCATTAATTTCATCACATCATGTTTATTATCATAGTTACCGTTATCTTTAACTATGTTGTTATGATTATTGTCATTATTAACGGATAACATGAACCACGTCGAAAGAAAGCACATAATCTCTCCCCTTCAAAATAGTCCATTTGTTTGAAGAATACATATCTTTATTTTTTATCATTTTCATGAATATTGAATTCACAAGATCTATAATGTTATCTATAAGGCTCCTCTAGGTACAGGTGATACCAGCTTGCTTAGTGTCATACTGTAACCCAGTATTATCACTATCATTAAGCTATTTGTTTGTATTTCGTGATGTTCTTTTGTTTTGAAAAGTTCCAAGCAACTGCCACCACTTTTCAATAAGCAAAGGTACAACGCTCTGCTCGGATTCTTTGTATAATTTTGACTCGATATGTTTTTTTTTATATCTTATTCCATTATGATTTTAAGTATTTTCATTTGGATTTGCTCTTATGTACATTTTCTATTCTTGGCATTATTTCTATATCAGGTAACATTATCTCAATTAATTTTCTCAAGTAATCAACCTTCACATTTGTAAATGTACAATTCAAAACTTGTGAGTTCTATTTTCATTTGTATAATTCTTGCATATCTTTAAATATTTTTCATTTCTTTATGTATCAACGAAATATGTACATTTTAAAATTTTCTTATAGGATGGAATTAAGAACAACATAGATAAAATCGATATCAAAATATCGCCTTAAAAATAGTGTCCCGTGTTTTCCACAGGCTGTCGTATAGTTCTTTGTGGTGTTTTTCTTCTTCAATCTGCTGCATCATCTGTAAACCCAAATATTTCCTGACATTCGATCCACCTAAATATGAATCATATCACTTTATTTCTAATACAGCTTGTCTAAGGTTTAAATCACATCCACAACAAAAATGATCACACTGAAACGCTCACGCTAAAGGCAAATGCAAATAGTCTGCAAGCGGGAACACCGAAAAGTATCCTTATTTGTATTGTACTTTGAGAAGAATCACATATTACTCAAACCGTCACTGAGTTTGTACTTCTTCTGTTGTAGGAATGTATCAATATCATTGTTGTTATTGTTATTATCTTCATCATCATCATCATCATCATCATTATCACCGCGATTATCATCAACACCACCATTATCAATATCATTAGTATTATCATCACTATCATCGTCATTACTATCATTAATGTTATCATCATCGTTATTATTATCATCATTGTTTGGTCTGTTATTGTTATTATGAGTAGTACTTTTTCACTGTGTTTGTGTATTCTGGTTAGCACTGTATATATTTTAATATTAACGTGCGATATTTTTTACTATTGCTTTTTATGTTGGTATTATTTTTGTCGTTTCTTCTATTATCACTTTAAAAATTATATTCAGGTTCTACTCTATTAGTACTCACAATGATCGGTAAACCCTAAGCTCACGGATGATATAAATATTTCTTATCACAATTGTTATCGTAAAGCGTAAAGAGTGGTGTTACTGTGACTGTACATATCATAAATGTGGATCTATATTCTTTTTAATTTTCTTGTACTATTATGCCAGTTCTTATCATAAAAAATGAGAAATTCTCATTGGTTTTATCTTCAGGTCTGACGATTAATTCAGGAGCATATCGAAACTGGACATCGTTCATTAAGCCTATTTTATGTATAAGATTTTTCTACAATTTTATCAACACGGTATCACCATAACATTATTACTATCACTGTTCTTCTTATTAGCATTATTATTATCATTATCTTTATCATTACTATCATCATTGATATGTTATCGGCATTATTATTATTGTTATTAGCATCTTTATCATTATCAATATTTTTATCATCATCATTATCATCATTCTATCATCATCGTTATCATTATTTTATCATCATTATCTTTCCTATCATTATAATAATTATTATCATCATTATTATCATTATCATTAATGTTGTTGTCAATAACTTGTTATCAGTGTTGCTATCAACATAGATATCATTACTACCCCCATATCTTTCTTATCACCATAATTCAGTAATCAGGATACCGTGAGATTCAAAGTTAATGAAATGTGGAGTGGAAACCCGTAGAGAAAAAACATCATCTAATGGATCCGATTCCCGTCAGTATGATACTTCCACACAATCAAAGACAGGGGTAGTAACATCTTATAAGAAATCCAAAATGACCTTTATCGGGCTCTGGAATTGCCGTAAGAACTAATTCCTTAATGTTGTACTCTATATGATGATGTAAGTAATGCTAGTAATGGGGTAATAATTGCAATACTGTTACTGCGGATGATGATAATGATGATAGTAATGATAGTGATGATGATATGGATAATGCTAGGGATAATTGGAATAACATTAGTGCTAATGATGATAATGATAACGATGATGATACCATGATGATGGCGATGGCGATGAGAGTAATAATCATAAAGATAATGCGGATAATGATAACACTAATGGCAGTAATAACGTCAATGATAGTGCTATAAATGAAAATGGTAACATTTACAATGATGATGATGAAAACACTAATAATGTATCAGGAGCAGTAAAAGTAATAATGATATTGATAAATATCAGATAATATAAAGTCGCGGTGATGACCATTATCAGTGTTATTATCATTATCATTAATTTTATCATTACCTTAATAATTATTATCGTCATCGTGTTTGTTATCATTATCATTCTTATCATTATCATGATCATTCTTATCATTATCATTATTATGATCATTATCCTTATTATTGTTTTTATCATTATCATGACTATGATAATATTGATAATGATAATAACAATGATAACAATGATGATAATGTAAATGATAATGACAAAAATTATGATAATAGCAATAATTGTTACTATCATTGCTATTATTATTATCATTATTATTACCACTATTACTATCACTATCATTACTACGGAAATTATCTTCCCCTCATTATTGTGATCATCATCATCCTCATTATTATCATGATCATTATTGACACTATTGTCATTATCATTTTCATTATAATTATTGTTATCATCATTATTATAATGATTATTATTGTTATCATTAATATCATCATTATTATTATCATTACCATTATCATCAACACTATTGCTATTATCATTATTACTATTATTATCATTATTACTATCATAATTATGATAATAATAGTAATTATTATTGCTACTATCATTATCTTTATATCATTATTATTATCATTGTCATCATTTTCATTATAATCACTATTATTATTATCCTTATCATCATTACCACTGTTATCATTATAATGATTATTAATATTATTATCATTATGATCATTCTTCTTTTTATCATTATCATAATTATTATTGTTGTCATTATCATATTTTTTTTCATTGTAGACATTAGCATTATCCTTCTTATCACCATCATTATTACAGTAATTACATCATTACATGTTTTGTTATTACAATTGCTATAGCTGATATCATTGGTGTTATTAATATAATTATAATTATCATCGTCATCATTAATACCACCATCATTTTTATCATCATCATTATTATTATCATTAATTAATGTCATAATTATTATCATCGTTATTATCGTAGTAATTATTATCATCATCA
>NW_028234418.1:26381539-26391539 GCF_977035675.1 Penaeus japonicus
GTACATAGGGTTGGGCTATACAGTAACATGGTAATGCTATCCATACAAGCATCTTAGGAACATTTTTTTCAGATTGGAAACAAATGTCAAAATATCTTGTACACAGAATATTTATCATAATGCTTTGCATATTTACTTGTGAGATTGTCGTATGGCAAATAAATGAAAAAAATAATTTAGTCTGAACAAAAACTATAACAATTCTGTATATTGAATTTCCATCCATGTCATTATTTCATATTACAAGAGACTCGGAGTATCAGATACATGAGTGTATGATATTTACACTGAAGGGCGGGAGGCCAGTCCGGCCAGGGACCGCCTTGCCAGCGGGCGCGGGCGTTCGCGGGCGTTCGCGGGCCACCCATCGCGGGCTGAGGCGTGAGAGAGAAACGAGCGCTGCCGCCGCCGCCGCCGCCGCCGCAGCCGCCGCGAGACGGTCCCTGCCGCCTCCAAGGGCTGCGTCGCCACTCACCTGAGCCTGGCGATTCCCGGGTGTTCTCCTGCTCCTCTTGCGGCAACCTCGTCACCTCTGCAACACAGAGAGCGGAGGGCGTCAGGGGGGGAAGGGATGCATCACAGAAAACGTGGCCATGCCATCGCATAAATCAATTGTCGCGAGGCATTTTATGAAACATGGTCACTTATTTACTAAGGCTTTTCCTTGGTTGAAGTGAACATAAAGGCGCTCGCCGTGGCAATACCTACATGAGCTAAGAAGGAGATTTAAAGAACTGTCAAATTCCAATGCGTATTTCTCTCTAATGGACACTTAGTGTTTACACTTAACACATAATCATCTAAGATACACAGTGCTGTAATCTCCGTAGTTCTTGATAAACCTTTTTCGATCCCAAGTCAAGTGTCTTGGGATTCTCGTATGCCATCCTTTATTAGATATTCTGCGACTGCTTCCTTGGCAGGCATTTCAACACGCAAAGAAACCCGGGCATGCACACATACATGCATAATATGAACTTCCCTCATTCTTAAGAAAACTTTTGTCACGAAAAACTCTGGAAACATGATCTACTTTTAAAGATATTTTTGATACTATATGTCTAAAATAAATATTTTACTGGATGATCCATTTCCCTATGCCGTATATGTTTTAAAATAGTCTTTTCGATGTCTTTAATACGAAAGAGTACAGCACATGAGCATCTGCTACTGACAATATAATGCATAACGAGCGGTAACTCACCTTTCCCTTGGCTCTCTCCTGATGGTCCTGGAGTTGATTCCCCACTCTGTTATGGGAGAGAAAAAAAACGTTAGTTATTGGTACAAGTCTGTATTTATAAGTTTGGATGTTTTAAAAGTATATCCTTTAGTTTACAATGTTTAATTTTAATCTATATATTGTAGTGACGACTGTATAGGCATCATCCTAGCCGTCACAGCATCTCACATCACCGAAACCCCGAGAGGACAAATCCATCAGAGCGTACGAGACGCCCTCAGAAGTCCCGCCAATAAATCCCCAAATAACAGTTTTCGCTCGAAGCGCCTCGGCAGCAGGTTAGCTTTTTCGACTGGCCCTTTTCTCCCTCTGGAACGAAGGCGCCGTCGCGGCTTTCCTTCGGCCTAATTCTTATCGGCTCACCCTGCGATTCCGACGGCGAACCATCGCGTGCGATCCTATCTATGAGAATTTTAAACCGATCCGTTCCGACAGTGTGTCTCCATGGCAACGCGTGTGATCAATATGGCTGCAGGGACGCATGTTGTAATCAATACTAGAGCTACTTGCTCACGAGGCGCTGTGTCGTGGCCACGTTTGATTGCCCGAGAAAACGCTTCGGACAAACATAACGAAGCTAACTCCTTACACTGATCAATATGCGGTTTTGCGCCAATTCTAACTTTGACTCGGGGCTGAGTGACGGGGAAGCTGGGGACGCGAGGGGAAATCGCCCTTCTTTACGGGGACATTCAGAGGCAGGCATCGAATTCCGTCAAAGTGCTCGCTCTGGCGTGGGAACTTCCTACGCTTAACAGTCGCTTATCTTCCTGAGACAACGGCGGAGAGGAGACAGCAGACCGGTACAGCCTTTTCGCCAGACTTCTTCTCGCCCTTTCCTCCTCCCCCCATCTTTTTTTTTCTATCTCCTCTCCTCTCTTCCTTTTTTCTTTTTCTCATCGCCGTTAATCACGATCACGTTATCGACTGCGGTGTCGATGCGGCGCTCGCAAGAGCAGCGATCCCTGACGGACCTTAATGTCTTTGTGCTGATCCCGACGCCACTGATGCGCTGCTTTCGGCGCCACTCTGAGCGAACGGAAAGGGAAGGGAGCGAGGGGGGAGGGGGGGGAGGGAGAGAGAATTGAAATCGAAACAGTTAATCTAGCCAAAGGCAGGCTTACAGGAAATACTTTGTACAATGATTTAGCGTTATAATCTTGACTTCACCTTTTAAGAGCCCAGCTCAAAAAGAGAAAGAGAGAGATAAATAGATATATGTATATAGATAAGTGAATATATATACATACATACATATATATATATATATATATATATATATATATATATATATATATAGAGAGAGAGAGAGAGAGAGAGAGAGAGAGAGAGAGAGAGAGAGAGAGAGAAGAGAGAGAGAGAGAGAAGAGAGAGAGAGAGAGAGAGAGAGAGAGAAGAGAGAGAGAGAGAGAAAGAGAGAGAGAGTGAGAGAGAGAGAGAGAGAGAGAGAGAGAGAGAGAGAGAGAGAGAGAGAGAGAGAGAGAGAGAGAGAGAGAGAGAGAGAGAGAGAAAGACATTCCTTCACTCCCTTTCTTCCTCCATTTCCCCCTCCCTCCCCCTCCCTCCTCCCACGGGACCAATAATGGGCGGCGGTAATATGTCTGAGGCTTCCGGGGACCAACAGAACGACGATAAATCGGCGCGATCAAAACCGGCGCGGCCTTTCACGCGGCGCCCGAGGAAAGGGGGTCGCAGGCGCGGAGGGAACTTTTGCTAATGCGAACCGAGGCAATGCGACAGGAACCAAAGGCCAAACAGAGAAAAGGAACGAGGGTTTCTGCGTGGGTGATAACACGGATATATATCTATCTATGAGAATGTTTACGTTATGTCCGTTACGTATGTACATCGTTCCATTCTGATTGATATACAGTGTATATGCGTGCGTGTTTGTGCAACCGTGTCTGTCTAGAAATTAGGAAATAAATTTAGATATAATCCTCATTGCATTGCCGTGCCATACGTAGCTCCGTCTAAGTCCCATCGGAGCGGCAATACCCCCCCCCCCCCCAACCACCCTCAGTCCCTAATCCTCCCCCAGGGACCCGAAGGGCTTCCTATCCTCTCCCCCCCCCCCTTTGCTTCTCTCCCGCGACGCCCCTCAACTCCAGCCCTTCGGATCAGCGACACGTGCTTCGGCAGGTGAGTTCGTAGCGGATTTAGAACGACGAAGGGGTAAGGTAAGGGAAATCGGGGCTTTGGAATTCGATCTTGAACGTGACAAATGGAAACAATGTTTGATCATATTAGACTGCAACCACACATATATGCGTATATGTGTAGCCACACACACACACACATGTATATATATATATATATATATATATATATATATATATATATATATATATATATATATATATATAATAACAGTTGTATCACTAATGATAACACTAACAAAAATAAGTATCGTTCGCTAATTCCTGAACTTCTAAAAGCTGGATGTATGTTGACACTTTGATTAATATTGCATGTCAAATTAGTAGCTATCAGTCCTAGGGTGTCCCATTGCGGTGCCTCGCGTCCCCCTAAGGGGGAGGAGGGTTAACTAAACAACACCTCACCGGTACCTGTTTATCTGAGGAATTTTAACCAATTCTATCTGAGGGATTCAAATCAGCGAGAATAGCATCAGTAAAACGAAGGAAGAAGAGGAGGAGGAGGAGAACGAGTAGTAGTAGTAGTAGTAGTAGTAATAGTAGTAGAAGGAGGAGGAAGAGGAGGAGAAGAAGAAGAAGAAGAAGAAGAAGAAGAAGAAGAAGAAGGAGGAGGAGGAGGAAGAGAAGGGGGGAGAAGTAGAAAAAAGAGGAGGAAGAAGAAGAAGAAGGAAGAAAAATAATAATAAGAAGAGGAAGAATATCAAGAGGAATAAGAATAGGAATAATAAGAAGACAAAGAATAATGAAAAGAAGAAGAAAAAATCGAGAATACTGTTAAAGCAAAGTAAAGAAGTAGTTGTCTTCGTGTCGTCGTCCCCCCCCCCCCCCCCCGCCTCCTCTGCCGTAGGACAGGGCATGGGGTACCGCAATGAGGCGCCCAAAGGCAGATCAATAAGGGCTTCGTCGTGCTTTGGGCGTGTGGGTGAGCCTCCTCCTCCTCCTCCTCCTCCGATCGCTCGCTCGCCGATCCTCCTCTTGTGAGGACTCAGCTTCGAGTGGAGATGCCTGGCCCAGTCCTCGCTTTGGGGTCCTTCTTGTCCTACTACGGGTCGCATTATTCAAGGGAGTTTCAATGCCTATTGATATGTTTATATTTTATCTTATATGGATTTATATATAGTTTTTTTCAAAATCAAAATCATTCTTTGGAGTAAAGGGGTAAATTGCGAAAGGTGTAGCGGACAGATATTACCAATACGTCAATTAGACGTGTGGTCTTACTGGAATTTATAGGTATGTGTCTGTGCGTGATATTAGATAAACTAGGCTAATTCCTATTATACTGGGTAAAACTCAGTCAAAGAGGCTGATCCGAAAAGAATGTTGCTACTACAATGCAAAATTGAAGGATATTACTAAACGTTCTCTATCAGCCGGCTTTTACTTCTTTTTTACTTCTTTAACTTCTTTTACTTACGACCTTCTTTAGATTTTTACTAAGATCTCTTTCTCACTCATCTATCCATACCACAGACAGACACCCTTTGTCCTCTTCCACTACCTATTTCCTTATACTACTGTAATATACTGCATTACTATACTACAGTGATATACTATGGCAATACTACAGCACGTCCCCTCTCCTCTGCCAGACACTCCCTCTGCCCTTGCCACTCCTCCTCCTCCTCCCCTACGCTACAACCCTGCCGAGTAGCACTAAAGTAGCCTCCCCTCTCCTTACCCCCTCCCCCTCCCCCTCCGCCCGGCCAGGGAAGGTAGCGCAGCGTCCGGCCAAACAGTGATCAATAAGGCAGGGCGTTGCAAGGACTCCCTGGCTGTTGGTGGGTATACCACCCCCTTCTACCCTCGTCCTAGGTGTTTCGTGGGTATGGCTTTGTTGAGGGACAAGGTCCGTTTCCATGATCCTCGAGAGAATACAGACATGCATATATATATATATATATATATATATATATATATATATATATATATATATATATATATATACACAGTATATGTATATATATATATATATATATATATATATATATATATATATATATATATATATATGCATACATATACATACATATATACATACAAACATACATGCATATATATATATATATATATATATATATATATATATATATATATATATATATATATATATATATATACACAAACACACACACAAACACACACACACACTGACACAGACACAGACACACACACACACACACGCGCGCATATACGTACATATATAGAAACATATATGTATATATGTTGTATATATTCACATAAATACATGTAAGTTTGTGTGTGCATGTAAACACACACACACACACACAAGCACATAGCCACACACATACGCAAACACACACTTAAGACTCCAAACACGAACGCGCGCATCAAACGTGCCGCCGCCGCCGCCGCTCTTATTCACAGTCCTCAGGTTAAGCTGGGCTTTGAGGGAACAAATCGAGCATTGCTGACGTTCAGGGTCGCGAGAGGTTACATGGAGGATCTCATACTCCGTTTCTGGCACTTGATTCCTTCAGAGTCTGGCTCGTTAGGCGTTAGGATTCGTCTGTTGCATGGGCGCGAGTAGTTGAACAAATACTGTCTATATATTGTCTTAAAATCATGTAAGAGCGTTTTCCGACGCCGCTTCTGGAAGCCACATAGTGTAATCACTTGTCATCCCCTCCGTAAGCTTTGACCAAGGCAGGACACACCATAACCAGTGCAACATTGCAGCTCTCACCACAAGCTCTAATACAATACTATCCCCACTTCTCCGGCTTTCCATTCTAGACAAACAGTGGCTGCATTTCTTAGGGTTATAGCAAGTACCTTTCCTTCTTGGATTTGCGTCCAGCCCCTTTCAAACTGTTTACAACTCGAGTCCACTTACACCACGTGATACTTGCGAACTCTACGACCCCGAGGATGTTTGTTGTCTTCCTAAATAACTTTCGTAGTTTTTATGTATCTTCCTTTATTTGGGTTTCTCTCGCCCCGATCTCTATATCTGTCTGCTTATATAATCAGCAACGATCTTTCTGTTCAACTATTCATACTATTGATATTCAGAAAACAGCACTGTCAGTAAACAGTTAGAGATATAACGAACAGCTTCCTTTACAAAGCAAACATCAAATCATAAGCCGTTTTTATTTACCATCAGTAAAAAAAGCTCTTTTAGTAAAACGGCATTCTAACAATTTGCAAATCCAGTCGAGAGAAACAGGAAGGAAAGGATAACGGTGGATGCGGAGGTTGACAACAGCGTCTAATAAAGCAGCGGTTACACATGTGTTGCGGTCACCCAAGGGAATCGACCGTGTGACCATCAGAGAAAATTTAATGGCACTCGTGATGTTCTCGCTAACGGGCTGCGGAACTCAGGAAGAAGCAAATGATGACTGGGTGGCAAAACATGTCTAACATTCATTTTTGTCTTGAATCTTGCATTGCAACGGTTTGTACGAAGATTATCTTGAACAACGTGGTCAAAGAGTAATCGGACCTGCATTCCAATAAAGAATTGCATTTAAAGAGTGTCGGAATGGTTTAGTGCGTCTGGAATGAAGTAGCACTTGGTGATTCAGCAAAGAACACGAACGGGACGTATCGTGTAAATATCTCAGGCAGAAATGTATAAACACACATGAAAGAGTCTATTCTTTTCAATTTCCATTATTCTTGAGTGTGAATGTGCTAACTCCCCACTGCTGTGAATGCGTGAGACAATGACCTTGCCAAGTTACCTGGCCGTAAAGGTGTGCAGGCAACAGCGGTAACTGTAAGTGTCCTGAAGAAGCAATTCAATGTCCATAGTTAATGCCGGTGCGTGTTATGCCACATCTACCGCGGTGGCCAATCAATAATCGCTACAGAAGAATAAAAAAAAATCAACCAATAAGGATCGTCGTGGGCGTGGCTCAAGTTCCTCCTCTGCTAATCAATATCTCCCTTGCTCGAAACCCACGGCCCGATTGGCCAATGAATGACACGGCGAGGAAGAGCCAAGCATGCCATGTGATGGGCACGTCGCAGCGATTAGTCCTCGCCTTCGCGCTGCTCCAAGACGGGCCTCGGGGGTCGCGAGGAAGGTCGCGGAGAAGGAAGGCCGAGGACCACGGCTTGGACCGACCTAGATTGTCATTGGGGCGCTCAAACGGGCGCGTAAGTCCTGGTTGAGAAGGCGGAAGGGCGTCGAGTTGAAGACAACGGCGGATGCGATGAATCCATAATAATGAAAAGGACCGATACAAACAAGTTGCAAGGGTTAATTAAAAATGAAATCTCAAAATATAAACAGTTGTTTTTGATTCGCCTCGGACTGAAATAATTAAAACGTTGAGGATCGAAGATTTCGCTCAGACTCGTCGTGGTGTATACCGAAAAAAATATTAATAGCATCATTTATCAAAGTTTCAGTGTTTCGTTGCTTCGCTCTCTCTCCCTCTCTCTCGTTTTACTTTATGTCAAGTATTTTTTACCATTTTCAATTTTCCCAGGCAGATGGAAAATACAATTAGTCGCAGAGATTCAGTAAAAACAATAAACAAAAAGAAAAACAAATAAACAAAAAACAAAACAAAAAAAAACAAAAAAAAACATATCGTCAATGCAATGACGGGTTAGCATTCCATTGCGGCATGAATAAGTAGGTAATCCCGACTGGATTTATGCGGGCTACGGAGTAAATAATTCCCTTTGTTACTCGAGTTGAACTGGGTGCTGGGATCCCGCCCGTATTCGATATCCAATATATGAAGGGGAAACTACAATATATCACAGTAACGAGTGCCATCATCCAGAGGGAAGAAGTTTCCTGCTATTAGTGCGGACGGAAAACAGGTGAAGCTGATCAACTGTCGGTAAAAAAAAAATGCTGATTATAACAGAACTTCTGCTGGTTAAAATATTGAAATTCCCAAGAATATTAACCTATTTCACTCCTCGTCCTAACTCAAAATAGGGCGAATATGTTTTTAATATGCTCTCGTACTAAACCCGGGCCCAATAACTAGACGTCAAGTTGAAAAATGGAAACAAACTAGTAAGCAGGGGTTCTACCTCCCTATGAAAGGCCGTTGGAGGAAAAATCAATAGACAAAACATTATCATCCCGACCACTGCACCATTCCTATCGACCACACTCATAGAAAACGGGAAATCAAAAATACAGGGTAAACTCGACCATTTTCTTGGTTGTCTTGCACAGTACTGTTGTTGCTGTTTCGTACGATTTCGTTTCTTTATTGCCATGCGTAGACTATAGAAGAAAAGAAGAAAACTAATATTCATTTTCTTTCGTACCCTGCATAATTTATTTTGTATTTTCATTACACAATTAAAGATGAAAAGAATCTTTTCAATTTCATATCTTTGACAAAGCAAGTTAAAAGTATGAAAAAAAATATTGTATAAAACTTCATAAAAAAAGAAAAGAAGACAAAATGAAAACCTCTACGACTCATAATCAGCGCGATAGGACAAGAAAGATGATGAGAGCTCAAGGCAGGTATTGATCGTATATAAATTCCGATACCATTCTCCCTCCGTCTCCCCCTCCTCCTCCTCCTCCTCCCCCCTTCCCCCTCCCGATCCTCCCCTTGCTCCCCACCACAATCACCCCTTTCATTCTTCTCTCTACCTCTTTTCGCATTTCCTGTCTCTCCTTCGTCGCCTGTCTTATCCCTCCCCCCCTGCTCCTCTTCCTACTCTCTCACCCCCTCCCCTCACCTCCCCTACCCCTCTTCCTACTCCATTCTCCCCTCCCTCCTCCGCGCCCGCCCTTCCTTTGGGGACGAGTGCAGCGAAGGAGGGCGGGATGGGGAGGGGGGAGAGGGGGCGAGTGAGGGAAAGTTGAGGAGGGGAGAGGAGGCGCACTGACGGGAGAGGGAGGAGGAGGACAGGGAAAGGGGGGAAATGGGAAGGGAAGAAAAGGGGGGAGGCGGAAGAGAGGGGAAGGGGGTTAAGTATAGAAAAGTCGCTGTTTTTTTTCTTTTCTTTTTTTTACTCGCCTCCCAAATCTGATTATCTTTTGGCAAGGTTTGTTGACATTATCAGCGACTTGTAGGGGAGGACGGGGGGAGTGGGAAGGGGAAAGAGGGGGAGGGGAGAAAATGCAGGAAGAAAAAATATAAAATCTATAAAAAGAGGGACAGAAAATGCGATAAATAGGAATGAAGCGAACTAATAAAGCGAATAAATCGGCATTGCAGAACCAGGAAGAGGGCGGACGAAGAGTAGGGAGCCGAAGACGAGTGTTATGAAAACGTAAACGTAGCGTCGCAAGGCTGTTATAGCGTAACGCATGTATTTTCGCTTCCTTACGCTTCGATCGACGAGATTACATGGAAGCACCCGTGTCTCTCCTTCCTGCTTCTTCGCCTTAAGCACTAGCCATGATACAAGTCTCTCTGTATCCTTCGTGAAACACGCCCCTCGACACACCGAAGCGGGAAGGTTCGGAACGCCTTTAATCCCACGTACTTTAAGTAACGAAAAAGCCCGAAAAGCTACGACAAAAATGGAGGGCTCGGGCCACGCAGAGACCATATTGATCGGTGGGTAAATTCTTCCACACCCGCCGAATACCGTTTGTTTTTACTGGATACGACAATTACGCTTCTCAAACGCC
>NW_028234418.1:26394039-26411539 GCF_977035675.1 Penaeus japonicus
CAGGATCACGATCGGGTGCTTGTCCGGATGGGACGCCAGCACAGCCTGCGGGGGAACAGGAGGTGAGTGGAGAGAGGCGGGGGGTGGGGGGGGATAATGTTTATGGTGACATTATGAGGAAAAAGGACAATGTAATCTAAGACAAAATGGTTACATTAAAGATGACAAGAATCATGATAAAAATAATGATAATAGTAATAACAATTATTATCATCATTACCACAAAAACATCAACAAAAAGACAAACAAATGTACAAAACAATAGAAATCGCAGAAGTGCATGTAATAAAGGTAGCATAACTATCAATTTTGATAAGAAGGATCAATGACAATGACCATGATAGCAACAGCGTTAATATGAATAATTCACATAATAGCAACAGTAACACCAAGGATATAATGCGAATGCAGTAATGATAACGAAAATAACAGTAAGGATGGAAATATCATCATTGTACAACTATCATAATAGCGTCCTTAATAAAAGATAGCAATTGCAATATCATAAGAAATAGAATTTATACTGATGATAATGTGTGATAAAACAATAAAGATTAAATGATAAGGTTGATCATGCTAGATCTTTATCATATTGGTTATTTTCACAATTTATATTGTTAGAATTGCTTTCATTATTAATCTGTTATCCTCATTTTTATATTAGTTTTACCATCATTGTTATTATTATCTTTATTGTTTTGATTATTACTATTACTATAATCGTTATCATTATTATCATCATTATCATTATCATCATCCTTACCATTATCATTATCATTAATATCCTCATTATTATCATCATTACAATTATAATTTTACTATCTTTATCCTCATTATCTTTATTATATTTTTTCTGCTATTACTAATACTAGCATCATCAGTACAGAATCACCATCGTCATCATCGTTATCATTATCATCCTTAATACAATATTTCATTTTATTATGATCATTATTAGTGTAACTATGATTTTCATTATCCTTAGTACTACTATCATTATTATGATATTGATACCGTGTTAGTGTAACTATTCTTATTATTATACTTCTTATCATTATCATCATCCTTATCCTCTTCATCATAATCAACATCATTATCATCATTATTACTAATATCATTTTATGATTATCATGTATATACTTTTGTTTCTCTTTTTCCCTGTTTGTAGTTCTGTTTGTCTATCTCCCTCTGTTTCACTGCTCTTCTCTCTCGCTCATTCTATCTCTCTCTCTTTCTTTCCCTCCTTTCCTACCTTTCTTCCGCTCTCTCCCACCCCCCTCTCTATCTATCTATCTCTCCCACCCTCCATCCCTCCCTCTTTTCCTATCTCCTACCCTCAATTCTCTCCCTCAACATAACCCCCCCCCCTCCCTTTCTCTCCCTCCCTCCCTCCCTCTTCACTTCCATACCCCAACAGACAACACACACACACACACACACACACACACACACACACACACACACACACACACACACACACACACACACACACACACACACACACACACACACACACACACACACACACACACCCTTCCCATGCACTTAGCAGGAGTAGGCCGCCCGAGCGAAGCCTTCACTCACCTGGAAGTACGGGCTGCAGGCGGAGAGCACCACCTTATGGGCCTTCAACGTCATGCCCTCGACGGCTAGCGTAACATCCACAAAGGACTCGCTCTGTAGGAGTTGCTCGAACACCGATATGATGTTGGATTGGTGGTTGTTCCACCTGAGACAGAACTGTTGAGGGGACATGGCCATCCTGACGCCCGACGACACCCTGTGGGAGGAAAGCATCAAGGGTTACATATCTTCTGGAGATTAGAATGACCCGCGTCCCCATTCACACTTGGCATGCTGTACTCATGTCAACGTAGCGAATGGTTTTGATCGAGTCATGCTTGTGTACACTGAAATCAAAGGGATACTTAGCGCGCCAATGCACAATTTGGTCACGTAACATCTTAGGATCCCTTATGAATACGAAAAAAATCACTATTATAAGGAATTGCGATACCCTTTTGGACACAATATTTTCATGGTACTGGATGCACTATTTCAGCGTAAGCATATAAAAGAGCAATACGAGAAGTCATGAAAAAATCACAGCATCATAAAATTATAACTTTATGAGAGAGATAAAGAGAGAGAGAGAGGAAGGGAGAGAGAGAAAGAGAGAGAGAGAGGGAGAAAGAGAGATAAAGAGAGAGAGAGAGAGAGAGAGAGAGAGAGAGAGAGAGAGAGAGAGAGAGAGAGAGAGAGAGAGAGAGAGAGAGAGAGAGAGAGAGAGAGAGAGAGAGAAATGGATAAGCATAGTCATAATAAAGAGCTAATAGAAAACATGTCGCACGGACTCAACACGTCCGTGCGTGCGAGGCCAGAATCATTCACAATGCAAACGAAGGCAAACATCATAGCAAACGTTTAAGCTCTCGTGGTAAACAAGGGAGAGTGGGCGCTGGGGCGGGGTAGGGGACGGGGGGTGAGGGGCGGGGGCGAGGAGACAAATGCATGGTCCGTTCCCGGCTGATTCAGTGGCTAGACGGAAGTAAATGCTTGAACGCGAGGGGGACGGTACGATAAACTTATATTTGGGTGGACTGAAGGATAGGCTGGCGGTTTGGTGAATGAAAGGATGGACGGATGGTTAGGGAGCTGGAGGGTGGCTGGATAGATGGGAGATTGGACCAATAGTCGGCCGAAAAGGATAGAAAGGTGTTTACATGGCTGACAGATAGATAAAATAGGTATTTGGATTAATGGATGGATTTCGGCCAAAAAGAAAAGTCATTCAAAGGTAGGGTGGGTGTGGGTTTTCCTGGATGCTGAAGGAAATCTATGAATGAAAGGGGGGCGGGGGTGACGATTGAATGAAAGAAGGAGAGGTCGAATGACTGGATAAAGAAATAGACGAGGAAATGAGGAAAAGGATAGGAAGGAATCTCGTCCTGCAGGGGCCTCGACCAGGATAATGTTTAAGAACTCCGAGGGTTCTGAGATAAGGGTTCTGGGACGAAGATCGAAGAGATGTCGAGCCTATGTATGTGATGGATGGGAGAAGGACGGGCGCCGAGGGCATTGTATGGGGACGCTCAGAGGAGGAGGAAAAATGGGGGGTAGGAATCTCAGACTGGGATGGAAGTAAAGGTGAGGTTCGGAGAGAAAGAGAGAAAGAGAGAGAGAGAGAGAGAGAGAGAGAGAGGGAGGGAGGGAGGGAGGGAGGGAGGGAGGGAGAGAGAGAGAGAGAGAGAGAGAGAACCAGCGTTTGAATAGGAAAGATAAGTTGTTATCTTTTGTGATGTTCTGAGAAAGAGACGGATCAGACGATACAAGAAAGGAGAAAGATGCAGAAAAAGAGGAAGAAAAAGGAGAGAGGAGGAGAGACGGGGGAGGGAGGAACGGGAGAAGGAGTGTACGTCGGCGCATCGGGAGAGGAGGGGGTGGGGGCGGTGCAGGGGAAGGTCGGGGGGGGGGGGGCAAGGGGGGAGGCCGACCATTCACAAATATCAAAGGTGAGAACAATGAGCAAACTTGCGTGGGGCAGACAGAGTTACAGGTGTGTTTTCGTCATCATTCCTCTCTTTTTTAATTTAATTTATGTTTTCCTTCCTTCTTTTTTTTCCCTCTAAAGCTAATTGCAAAATACACACGCTTTTGACAGGATTTGGCGATGAAAAAGAACGATAAATAGGGATTAGTTAAGGAAGGCGATTCCGACTAGTTCAAGATGAGCCTTTTTTCGTAGCCTTGTCTTGTGTCGTCTCTCACTTAACACTCGAACGCTTTCGGTAAATAGTAGTGATAACCGCAATAACAGACTCGTAATAAACATAGTAAAAATAATCTGAAATTCATAATTTATCGTGTGTTTACGAATTGAATTGTATGAATAGGATTATTAATAATTAATGAAATATGTACCATAGTTGTCTGAACTTTGTATCTATTTTTTTTTTTTTTTGTATTTTTTGTTGCGGTAGGGATTTTCATTATAGCCGAGATTATGAGTTATTAAGAATATGGCTATTTTAATTGTTTCCCGTGACAGGAAATATGTGTATTGTCAAGGACAAATAAAAATAGAAAAGTAAACAAGCTTTCCTTTCGGAAAATGTACGGTGGAACCCAGTTTTCTTGAGAGCAAATGAGAGGCTACTTTATTTCCTGTTTCCCACATCATGTGTTCCTCCCCGAGAAATTTGCGAGCTCCGCTAATTACCGCAAAACACGCAGGTAAGTTCTTCAAGCTAATAAGGTCTGATCACGGCACGGGCAAAGGACAAACAACGACCGCTCTGTTTGCTTATTGTATCGCTTGATCAGTCGACGTCCACTCCTACCGCGCTCTTCGCCTGATATTTGTGTTGACTGACAAGACCTCACTGATGTCACATGGCTTATTCTAGACCGTTTGAGCGTTCAGATTAATATTCTATCTCATCAGTGACTAGCACACTTAATTTCCGCTAACGCTAACGCTTATAACTGCAAATACATTTCGGATGTTGCGGTGTGAGAAAGCTTTCAGTACCGGAACAATCACACACGTTGTATACAATGCATATAAATTCCAGGAGTGAACTACAAGTTCATCGGTAAATCAAAGCGTATCCAGACACCCATAAAACTTATTATCACCATCATTTATATCGCAGCCACAAAATCCGACACAACAAAGCGCAACACTAAATAACAAGTTTTTTATCTTATTTTTGTCACCAGCTAAATTTAGCACGCCAAATATCAGTAGATGGAAGAATAAAAGTATTGCAAGTTTAATCAACAAAAGCATATGGCGAGCCACGTTCAATGAGAGGCGTGGAAACAGGCGTAGTGACAGGCGTAGGAAAAACATGCAGAGGCTTCCATGTCCTCCATACTTACATGTGGGGAATCAAAAACGGAAACATAGGTGAGAGCCAATTTAAGGAAGGAGGGACGGTTGCATCTTGAAGTCACACTAGTACGCACTCATTGACTTTAATAATCACGCACTCAATAGCTTCTGAATACGCACTCATATATTGCACCACACTTACACAAATATTTTCGACACATTTCTTAACATACACACTCACATTTCACTTCTCGGAAGTTCGCTCACTAATATCACATATTTAGCGCATTAAAATTACGATGAAAGGTACTTTTTGCAGCTTTGTACAACTTGTATACACACTTTATCCCTGGTTTGATTTTATTTACAGAGTTTAACAATAATACTGAGCCGTTATTAAAATTAGGTTTCGTAACATATTGACTATTCTACAAGCAGCTTGGTCGGCGCGCGGCACTGCACGACTGGTGATCGCTCTCGACACATGCCGTTAACCCGCCGGACCACGATCAATTTGTGACAAAAGTCTACGGTAAAGTCACGCCAAGTTTAAGTATGTACGCGCCGTGTTCGTGGTGATCTTGGCGGTGGGTCGGCGCGGACTGAGAACTGCATGATGTGAAAATAAAATAGACGGTGCCAGAGCAGGAAAATCAATGGATCAATATCTAGCTGGCACTGAGTGAGAGTGCGTGGCGGTAGGAGGAGGAGGTGGAGGCAGTGCCAGCGCCAGCCTCGGAGAGCCAGCCCACAGTCTACAGCCGCCCCACCAACCTCTCTCACAATTTACCTCGGGAAAAGATCAATAGCAAAGGTAATCAATAGTTGCTTCGTGTGGCACTGGTGCCTCGGGCTGGGACGCTTGCTTCGACGGCGGCTGAGTTGCTCTTTCTCTCACTGGCACTCCCCCTTCCCTCGCTCGATGCTGGGTAGGCTCAGGCTATGGTGGTTGACGGCGGCGGTGGAGGTGGAGGTGTTAGTTACTCCCATACACCCATAGCCGCTTGCTCTCTCCGTTGTTCCTTCACCTCCCCGTTGTTCTAGACTGCTCCAGCACACACCTAGACACTCGACACGAATCCTAGACAGTGTTTAAGTGTACTTACTGTGGCGTGGGCGGCGCGGGCGTGTGGTGCCGAGGAGGGTGTGTGCACGCGGCCCCTTCCCTCCCCTCCCTGTGGGCCGCAGCTCGGGGGTAGTAGCAGCACCAGCACCTCACAGAAAACGGACCCTACCCCAGTACACCCTCCATACTCCTCCATACTCCACCATACTCCCTCTATTCCATCCTCCAGCGTTCGTTTTCCACAGTACCCCCTGTACTCCCTCCCTGCTCGCTCTGCTCCACCTCATATCTTAGTAGGACACCTAATACATTGCAACATAAACATCCCTTCAATCTTCTCATTTCCCATTCATTGCTTTCGTCATACTCCTCGGGTAATGTCTTCGAATTTATCCGTCTTTATGGCGCATCCAATATACGCCTTTCCTCCCGAGCATCTACCAGAATACTCCAGACACTTTCTTTCCAATTTCATCTCTACCTATTCTCTACATATTTCGAAGTATTTTACATTTATAATGAAACTTCCGTGATCACAACAAACCCACATACATCATTCTGATCTCTCATTTCATAAAAAAAATCTAGCACATTACTACTCCGGTCTTACGCCTAATATAATGTTAGACGACGTTAACATATCGCAGAGTCTCATAATTCCGGAACTTTAGCCTTCTTGTCTTGATCCATTCTTTTCATTCATCGCTCTTCTCATTCTTCCCTTCCTCGTAATGAAGCCTTCATTTCTCCGTTGCCTTCAAATTTCTTTCGTAATTTCTTTCTCCATACTTTTGCAATTCCGATTAAAATCCTTTTATATCTCTCTCCCTTGCCCTTTCCTCCCTAAATTGCAACAATAATCCACACTACATTTTATGTTTCTTCTCTCTTTTGTCATACCATTTGATTCATCACCTATCATTATTCAGTTTAACATTATCATTCTACTGTCATTGATACATTGAATATTAATAACACCTAGAAGTAATGTTGAGAATACTAAACCTACAAAAGCATGACAGTGATCGACGTATTATGACACTGGATAACAGTACAACAATCTATAAATGTGATGTAGAAAACATTCAACAAAACGGAACATGCCTTGTGCTTTAAGGGTGAAGATGTGCGAAGAAAGACATACGTCTACCTCCAAGCTTAAAGGCATGCTTATACATTACAAATTTTCTTTATTCAGTTACACGGTTCATCTCCCCAACACTTGACTGCTTTTGTGTTTATATATGTATGTATATATATACATACATATATATATATATATATATATATATATATATATATATATATTATATATATAATATATATATAATATATATAACACAACAAACACACACACACACAACACACACACACACACATACACACAACACACACAGACACACAATATATATATATATATATATATATATATATATATATATATATATATATATATATATATATACAATTAAACACATATATATAATATGTATATATATATATATATATATATATATATATAATATTATATATATATATATATATATATATATATATATATATATATATATATATACATAATGCACACAAATGTATATATATATATATATATATATATATATATATATATATATATATATATATATATATATATATATATACATAAATATTCACATATACACGCATTATCCCTCTCTTCGTGAGATACAGGTAATTTCCTATTGTTCCCCCACGTGTATATGCATCAGTCTCCCAGCGCCTTCATCCTTTGCCTGCCTTTATCTTACCGCGAATTAGCCCAGCAGATACTCAATTCTACTATTTTTATATGCCAAAAAATGTTTTGTAAACAAAAATAAACAAACACGATAACGTCTCATGAACACGCTTCTGATATCTTGACATCAGAAGCGTGTTCATGAGTGTCAGTACCTCAATTCATATGCTTTGATATTATTATGAACATTATTACTATTACCTTCATAAAAGACTTGGATAATGAGTTAGGATTCTAGTTTCTGAGCAGAATGAGACCCCAACCATTGTCAACCTGCTTACTTGCAAGCTAATCGCTGTTCAGAATGACACATTTCACTATTGCATAACAACTGAACACCATTGCAAAGAATGTAAAATGACGTCTTGCTCTTGAGAGAAAAAATAGCCAGCCACATGACTCCCACCTCGTGAAAAGCCAGTTCCTTTGATGACTTAATCCCTTCCTAAGACTAAGAAACATTGCAACATCATCTCATTGCATTCAACAGTCTCATTTCTTTCTTGCTTTGCATCGCACTCTGGTAATGCAATCAGATGAATGTCTTTAGGTAATCCGGCGATGGCGCGAGTTCAGATTGAATCATTCTTTCTCTCTCCAGCCTGAGCACCTCTTTCCTCTGGCACTTGAGACTTTTCGGTCTTATTGATCTTACCGTCATCGACATTGTAGCGAGACTTGTTATCATCATTGTTTTCGTGAACAATATTGTTATGATTATCATGTTATTGTCATCATTTTTATCCTAATTAGGATCATTGTGCGTATTGTCATTATCATCACTTTTATTCCAAAATATACTTGCGTGTTGACCAGAAACGGACTCGACATCAAATGAAACAAAATCTATATTAATGTTCCCGCATAATAAATTTGTTTATCAGTAATTAGAACAATTGAATTGTCTGAATAAAAAATCAGAAGCTATTTTGCATACTGCAGCACACACATGCAATATATATTGTTTCAGTTACTTACCCATTTCCAATGAAAGACTAGAACTGGAGAGAAAAGTTATTATTAGTTTTTACTTTTTTTTATCGTGAAATAAAAATAAGCGAATAATATATCAGCATCGTTTAATTAGTTCTAAGGGAATGAAACCCAAATCGATGTACTGTCCCCCCCCCCCCCCCCCATCTCGAAGAGGACGGAAGCGCATCGCGCGGGGGTCCACTCCCCGAAGAAGCCTTTCAAGGTCATATGCTTCTGCTCCCCCTTCAAACATTTTTTCAGGGTGACTTTTCGGTTTTCCTTCCTCGGGAACATAATCATGTTTAAGCCTTACTGTCTTAGTGTTCCGCCGGACGAGTCTTTGACGTGGATAAGCTTGCAGGAGGCGTAGTCGAGGAGGGGGGATTCTTACGCCTAGGGTTAAGTTTCCAAAGCTAGTCCAATTAACAGTCTGTCACTCCTCGCTTAGTGCTAGCAACGATGCAAGGCCTATGTTCTGTTTTCCGGCTGATCTTCGCTTAAGCATCTATCGAAATGATTTCATAGTGTGGAAGAGCACAGTCCGGACCCCGCTTCTCCTGCGCTCTGCATGAAACTCACGTCTTCATGTTTTCTTCTGCCTCACTCGAGCTCCGCCGTCGTTTTTTCGGATAAGAATTCAAGTCTCGTCGAGGAAAATGTTATAGATCGACGTATAAATCCGGAACAGCACAGGTGAAGGAAAGAGAACTAACAAGGCGAGGGATTATGTATGTAATGCTGAAATCATAGAGATAGTAAATATAAAAGATATTTTCTTGGGATTAAGCCAAGTTTCAAAGACTAACAGATGCATTCGTTCGTGCATAAGTTTTATGTATGTTGGCATTGTCTGATATAGGTATTTATCCTTACTCTCCTTCATCAACATCAACCATTACCTTTGTCTTTTATGGATCCCTGACATGACCTTCTCTGAGGATAATGGCGAGAAATGTTGAGAGCTTGCATAATGTGTGCGAATCTTCCGGATGCAAAAATATGATCGATCAACACGACCTGTGAGGAGAAATTTGCAGCGAAAGGGAGGAGGGAGGAAAAGGGAGAAGTGGCAAAGAAGATAATTTGTTATGTTGATAAAAGCGATGCTTAGAGACAAAACAAACGATCTCTAATCTTTAGTAAACCGTCTTTCCGTGATTAGTGTTTCCTATGCGTTCTTCATATCTTTCCTCACTGATTACTCAGTCACCTGTCATCTCGCTATCCCTATACGATATCCGCAGGAAAACATCTACCTTAATAGGACTATTATAAAAGTTCTGCCTAATGGCTGTGACTTCCTGACACTTTGAAAAATGGTCGTTTCCGGCAAATACGTCAGACACAGAATGCAAGATGTGATGACAATACGCAAGTCGTTGCCGTCGAGCAGTTACATATCCCTTTGATGCGGGCGGTCCCTCTGTACTCTGGATGTTTTACTTCACTTGCTAGCGTCCCTTTTATGCCCCTGGACGCAAGATTTGTTTACGAGAAGGACGCTGCCGCCCTCCGTCGATATCAGAAATCCAGGACTGTTATATGTTTGTTCCACGACGCTCGCTGGTATTGATCGGCAAGATCAATAGATCAATCGGATAAATATTCCTTGCTGCACTATTGTCTCTGCAATCAAGCAACACGTTGCGTCTCTACAGTAGGACCTCCCCCCCCCCCCAACACACACCCACACCCACACAAACACGCACATACAAACACAACACGCATTCACACAAACATTTAAACAAACAATCAAACAAACACACACATGGATGCGAACTCATGCGGAATGAGGTGAATTATCATATAAAAGAGCAAAGAGATGCAGGTATCCAGGAATATCCATTACCCGCGACCGGACGAGCAAAACATAAATAGGAAAGTGTGACAGCAACAAAGCAAGAGACGGTGCGGCTATCACAGCCCATTCTCACGCGAGGCAAGGAGAATAACGGGCGTGATGCGTCGAATAGAGAGAGAGGCTGCGTCGAGAGGGGGTGTCAAGTTCCCCCTCCCCCCCTAAATTACAATGATCAGTTGGATACACGTTTGAATAACGCAGATCGAAAGGCAATTGGAGTTGATGTCAATTACCTCTAAAGAAACAATGGCTGTTCAGAGATTTGTTTCGGTCGGCGGGACGAGCCTTAGCGTTAACGCAGTTTTAAAACCAAATTTTCATCTTTTCACTCTAGGATGCAAATGGAACTTGCAATATATCGCAACCTGATCTCGCCACTGAAAGCAAATGCTCCGACGCTCATGCATAATTTCAAGCCAACATGAAAGGGTCTTCAACATGACGAGAAGCCACCCGCGTCGTGGCTTAAGGAAATCGAAATTCATGTTGTTTACTGTTGGTCCATTTTCTTTAGCTTCCCGTTTTTTTTAATGGATGCTCTTCTGACATGGTATAACTATTTTAATCCCGTACATTTAGGTAAATGATTTCGGCTGTAAATTGACAATGCCCTTTCTTTGTCCGAATGCCGTGTATTTAGCGTCTTCCCGTGCAGATATAACTGTTATGCTTTACTGCGGTATTATTTCAATATTTTATTTATCTTTGGATTATTGTCATGCTCGGACTTTTATGAAACTCTAAATTTATAGCTTAGTCTCCCTCTCTCTTTAAAACCCTACCCTCGTGTTACCTTAAAATCAATTTATCATCTTCACAAAGTCTTTGTAGTGGTTTAATCTTTTGTTTTTTCTTAGCGTTATTATCATTATTATAATCTTTATTTTATTAATTAATTTCGGGCTATTTTTTTCCTATTCCTTCACGCCTTCATTTTAGACTCTCGCTTTCCTCCCTCCCTCTATATCCTATCCTCCCTTTTCCCCTTTGCTCCTTTCCCCCCTCCCCCTACCACCTCTCCCCCTCCCCTTTTCCCCCTTTGCTCCCTTCCTCCTTCCTCCTCCTCCACCACTTCTCCCCCTGTCTCCTTCCCTCCTTTTCTCCCTCTCCCCTTCTTCTTCCTCCCCCCCGCCCCCCACCACTTCTCCGTCTTCACTCCCCCCCCCCTTTCCCCCTACATGCTTCGGTAACACACTTGGTATATAGGATCAATACACGCGCACAGCATGGAAGTCTAAGCAAGGATAGGAGACCGGGATGGTGGTGGTAGGGGGAGGGGGGAGGGGGCGAAGGGAAGGAGAGTGGGGTGGAGATTGGAAGGGCGTTCGGGGAGAGGGGGGGGGATGAAGGTTAGGAGATGGGGGGGGGGGTAGAAAGGGGGAAGGAGGGAAGGGGTGAAGGGAGGGAAAGTGGGAGGGAGAAAGGAAGGAAGTATGGGAAGGGGGGAGGGGGAAGGGAAGGGAATGGGGAGGGGGATACCGGAAAGAAGAAGAGAGGGAAAATAGGAGGGGAGAAAAGGGGAAGAGGAGAAGGTCTGAAGCAAAGAAAAGAAGAGAGAAAGAAAAACAGAAGGGAAGGGAGAAAGAAGGAGAGGAGGAGGAGGGAAAGAAGGATGATAAGAAAAAACAAAAAACAAACAAACAAAAAAAAAACGGAAGAAAATGAATGGAAAGACAGAAAGTGCAGGGACGAATAGGATAAGAAACATAAAGTAAACAAAAAGAAGAAAAAGACACAGAAAAAATATAAAACAAAAACAAAACAAGGAATAAGAAAAGGAAAAGTAAGAGAAAATAATGAGAAGGAAACAAAGCAGAAGAATAGCAAAAAGAAGAAGAAGACAGAGAAGAATGCGAATTACAAGGAGTAATTAAAAATAGAACGTGTTTAAACGTGAAAGATCAAGACACCAATTAAAACGGTGAACAAATATGAACAAAACTAACACCAACAGAATTAATATGAGAGAAATAATCTAGTGCAGAAAAAAATCTAATAGCAATTGATGCAACAACACACAAACGGTCGGAATTAATGGAAAAGAAAGAGAGAGAGCGAGAGAGAGAGAGAGAGAGAGAGAGAGAGAGAGAGAGAGAGAGAGAGAGAGAGAGAGAGAGAGAGAGAGAGAGAGAGAGAGAGAGAGAGAGAGAGAGAGAGAGAGAGAGAGAGAGAGGATGAGAGAGAGAGAGAGAGAAAGAGAGAGAGAGAAAGAGAGAGATAGATAGAGAGAGAGAGAGAGAGAGAGATAGATAGATAGATAGATAGAGAGAAAGAGAGAGAGATTAATGGTAATAATAATGAAGATAATGATAATGAGGATAACAATGATAATGATTTAAACAATAATGGTAATAATAATGATAATAAGGATGATGATTATCAATGATAGAAATAAAGATGAAGATGATGATGGTAATGATAACAATAGCAACACGGATCATAAGAAACAGAAGAAGAGGTAGAGGAAGAGGAACATCAATATCAAAGATGATAACAATGAAAATAACAATAACAACAACAAAACCTACAATAATTAAGATGATAGTGATGATAATAATAAAGGTAAAAAAAAATAATAAAATCAACAATAATAGAACACTAACAATAAAAAAAAAAAACGACAGCAAAACAATGATAACATGATAACAAAACAACAACAAAAATAATAATGGGGATGGAGACATAATCCTACAAGGAAAAACAAACATAAACGTCAAGTGGGAGGAGAAAGGAATAGAAATAGCGTTTAAAAGAGAATAATCAAGAAGATGAGAGATTAAGAAGAGAGAAAGAGAAATAAAAGAGAATGAGAAAGAGAGAAAGCTTGACGATTGATCCGCAAAAGCTCTTGTTTAAAGTTTCACACAGATAAACATGCGGCGAAGAGCGACAAACCGGCTAGACCGCGAGGGATTTTGAACCATGTGGAGGGCCTTCAGCATGGCCCAATCTTGCCCCGAGGCCGCTAATGGAAGGCAAGGATAAATTCTAGTAGTGAAAGGACTTAGTTTTCTTTTTTCCCCCTCATTCCCCCTGGGTCTGAAGGAAATGTCGTGTGTGCTTCGACTAGTAGCTTAGTGACTTCGGAGGCTTTGGGACTCGCTGCGTCTCGGGACTGTAGGAGCACCAGCGCCTATGGATCTCTCGAGAGGTTGGAGACGCCAGGAGGTTCCCTTCTATGGGAGAATGGGAGACTTCATGCTCTTCAGGGACTTCAGATCACAACTTCAGGGGCTGGTGGAGCTTTTATTTCCCTAGTCTCTAAATATTTAATGTTTTTTTTTTCTTTTTTTTTTTCTTTTGCAACAACAAAACAATGTTTAATTCCCAAAAGCCATGTAAATACCCATACTGAAAACAGCACGTTTTTCTACGTAATTTTACGCACAACCACTTTTTTTTTATTCTATCCCGGTCCATATACCGAAACCTTCAAGCGTTTAATAACTTCGAGACTGCAAACTCTGAAAACTTCAAAATTTCAACACCCTGGGGAACTCTAGAAGCAAACTCAAACACGTTTTGAAGCCCATGACACAAATGAGATCTTAAGGGTCCCTGGCACCTTTAACAATCTAAGAAGTAGATTTTTCTAAAGTTATTTTTTGAAAAAAACTTTTCCTTTCAATTAAAGATGGCTAGAAAACAAAGCTCCGATTCCCCTGAAACTTTCGTGTGTCAGAGAGGCCCTTAAGAGGAAGGGAACAGACGAGGAGAAATGAGGATAAAAAGGGCGAAGCAAGGCAAGAATATGAACTGTTAGTTACAGCGGCCATGCAAACGACAACAGGAAATGATTATCAAGAATGGATACCCGTTTTTGGTGTTCCCGTTTCTTTCCATAACCTGACCGTGCTTCACTTTTTTTTTTCTTACACGTTAATGTGTTTGTGAATTGTAACCATGATGCAGTTTTTATTCCTCAACATTCCTTACTACAAATTTCTTTTGATTTACATAATACAGGGTTCACACGGGCACTATATACAATACAGGTTTATTAGAAATTAAGGCGACAGTTTCGACATCCTGTCAACTCTCCTCCTTCCGTCTGATTTTTCAATAAACTTATTTTGTGTTTTTCTGCCATTTGAGTAACACAGCAGAGCGTTTTGTGTGACTGTTAAAACATTGTATATAATCTATATAATTTTATTGTGTGAGTGATTTCATTGACCGCATCGTTGAACTTGTGAGTTTTTACCCACTAGTTCAGATGATAGTTTGCTATGTTGACCGTGCAGTTATTGTTTGAAAATGTTTCTTGAAGATAATTTCCATGTTGTCTATCTTTTTTTTCTTACTTTTTTTTGTAAAGTAGTAAATAGCAGTCACTAAATAATGTATATTAATCTTGTTCCATAACTTTTGATATTCTAATACCTATTCCGAATTGTTTGCCTTTGGACGAGAACGAATGTGTTTTGTCGTGGTTTCCCCTTAATTTTAGTAGCTGTTCGTTTTTCTTCGTATAACTGCACTTTTCGTCCTCCTATATCAAAGTGAAAACAAAACGAAACTCCTCAGAAATACGCATATATGTATGCATATATACATACACACACACACACACACACACACACATATATATATATGTATATATATATACATATATATATATATATATACATACATATATATATATATACATATATATATATATATATTATATATATATATATAGTATATATATATATATATATATATATTCTATATATAATATATATATATATAATACATATATATATATATATATATATATATATATATATATATATATATATATATATATATATATATATGTATACACACACTAATACACACACATACACATATATATATATATATATATATATATATATTATATATATATATATATATATGGTGTATACATATATATGTATATATATATATATATATATATATATATATATGTATATACATATATATATATTATATAATATATATATATATATATATATATATATATATATATTACATACATTATATATATATATATATATTTATATATATGTGTATATATATATATATATATATATGTATGTGTATATAAATATATAAAAAATATATATATATATATATATATATATATATATATATATATATATATATATATATGTGTGTGTGTGTGTGTGTGTGTGTGTGTGTGTGTGTGTGTATATGTATATATATATATACATATATATATATATATATATATATATATATATATATATATTATATACATATAATCTATCTATGTGTGTGTGTGTTGTGTGTATGTATATACATACATTTTTCATGCATGTATATGGATATATATATATAAATATATATTATCTATATATATATATATATATATATATATATATATATATATATATATTTTAATATATATATATATGTACGTATGTGTGCATAGCAAAGGGCTTAGAACTCGTGTCACCAAATGCGGAGGCGCCTCCCCGTAGAGTTTTCATCAGATGACGGAGGGAAACTATTCGTCGTTACCTCAACGGAGCCTCGTCCTCCGGCGGAGCGATCACGGCGACGCAGTGAGGAGGAGCTCCTCTCTCTTTCTCTCTCTTTCTCTCGAACTCACCTGGAAGACAACACAATAACATCAGTCTTTCTTGAAAGTCCCAAACACGGAATATTTGCATTGAACTTGTATTCACGAAACAAAATGTCTATTCAAACGAGAATGGAGTCTTCTTTAAAAGGACTAAGGTGGGAAAAAAGCCGACACAAAACGAAGCGAAGAATCAAAAGATATATATACACAAAAATCAAACTTTAAAGAAAACGTCTAAAAGATATTCCAAGAAAACAGAAAAGGACAAAACAATCTCCATAAGGATAATAATCAAGTCGCAACACAATCGAGACTTGAATCGGCCTGGCATTAGCAAGGAGCGCTTTGACCTGTGAGGACAAGCCAGGCAGGATATGGGGCTACAGGGACAAGGAAGAGGATAGGGGTGCAAGGGGTTTTTGATTTGAGTGATGTCAGTTGGGGCGCGTGTGCGGCACGGTCGGTTCGTTGTGGTGCTTGTGACCGTTGTCTTCGTAGTTATTTGCCCTGGTTGGCTAGTGTGGGAGGATACCTCGGGGTGGGGGGTGGGGTTGCCTCGAATGCCCTACGTATTTTGCTAATCGATGATTTATCTTTTAGAGGTCTGATCCCCACCCTGATATTTAGAACGTTAAAATTTGTATTTGGAGTGTGGACTATCTGCGGTCGAGCGGATGGAGCGTGGTCGATTTGTAGATGGGGGACTTGTAGTTGACGTGGTGTTGGACGACAGTGTGCGTGCTGGCCTAGCGTTTAGTGGTAAAGGGCCGAGTCTAGGGGGGTGTGAAGGACGCGCCGTGTTTTTGTTCCAATCCTTGTGCCCTCCCCTCCCCCTCCCCTCTCCCCCTCCCGTACTGGCCGGCCGCAGCGGGGAAGGTGCAAGGCGCAGGTCCTGCACGCCGCGCCGGAGTGTGGGAGATCAATATAATGGCGGGCAGCGCGGCCTCAGGGGGTACGAGGGGAGGGGGGAGGTGTTCGTACAAACCATCATAACTACTAGTTGGATGGGGGGAGCGCGAGGGGAACACCAACCCCTCCGAGCTGTCGGCTTAGTAGCTTATTCGACACACCTATCGATCAAATATCTCACATGTCCGCCCGTGCTGGATCTATGGCGCCCTCGCACATCGATATGCGTGCCCGGGTCTGCTGTGGGCGGCCGCAGCGAGGGGCTTCGCAACGGGGATGCGCCCGGGAGACAAACACGCAGAAAATCGCACGATTATATGCAATCTCCTTCTCTTTTTCTTTCCTTCTCTCTCTCTCTCTCTCTCTCTCTCTCTCTCAAAAAAAAAACAAACAAACAAACAAACGGAACCATTACCATTAATCTTATCATCATTTTTATCATGAACATTAGCATTACAAATACTATCATCATCAGCATTACTGTTACTGTTATGCTATCA